>NW_026728107.1:300000-432500 GCF_030684315.1 Stegostoma tigrinum | reverse complement strand
CCGGAACTCAGTCCCTCTAGCAATAAAACCCAACACACCATCAGCCTTCTTAACAGCACTATCAACCTGGGTGGCAACTTTCAGAGATCTATGTACATGGACACCAAGATCCCTCTGCACATCCACACTCCCAAGAATCTTTTCTTAGACTCAGCATTCTGCCTTCCTATTATTCTTCCCAAAGTGAATCACTTCACATTTATCCGCATTGAACTCCATTTGCCACCTTTCAGCCCAATACTGCAGTTTATCCAAGTCTCCCTGAAACCTGCAACATTCTTCTACACTGTCGACCACTCCACCGACTTTGGTGTCATCTGCAAACTTACTAACCCGTCCACCTACGCCTGTGTCAAAGTCATTTATAAACATGACAAACAGCAGTGGTCCCAAAACGGATCCTTCAGGCACACTACTTTTGACCTGACTCCAGGCTGAATATTTTCCATCAACCACCACTCGTTGCCTTCTTACAAAAAGCCAGTTTCTAATCCAAACTTGCTAAATCTCCTTCAATCCCGTGCCTCTGTATTTTCTCAGTCAGTCATCCAGTCTGTCGAAATGTCAGAAAGTTAACAAGAGAACAAAAGAGTTGGACCTGCTGTTAATCTGCATTATATATGCTGCTAGACGGCACATTTCAAACACACAGCATCTACTGTCTCGAAAAAATAAACAAGTGAAGCAGTTACATGAGACAGTTAGCACCTGCATGCTCTTCTCCATACGCACACCATTCTCATTAACAGGATGGAGAAAGGGAAGATTTGCAGACAGAAAGCTCAAAATGACCATCACATGAAGATCTAATGGAATCTCTGAAATAATTAGGACTCGAAATAATCTTCCATATTGGCTGTTTCTTTACTCTCAGTGATTTTAAATCCTGGAACTTCTCCCAAACAACGTTGTGGGTGACCCGACACCTCAAAGACTGCAGTCCCACAAACCACCATCTTCTCAAGGAGGCCAACTGGGATGGGCAATAAGTGCTGACCCAGACAGTGATACTACATCCCATGAATTGAATTGAAAATGATGGAAAATCACTTCCAAGACTGAGCCATGTTCATTCTGACAGTGAGTAAAGTGGGAGGGACAGAAGGTTTCTTTCTGCTTGACTGGCCGCTCTCACCACTTTGTTTCCAGTGAGGCTGGTGATATTTGAGCTTGGGACTGCACATTCCCAAGGAAATGATCCACAATGATCATTTCAGCTGGTACAAGGGGGCATAGCTACAAATTGAGGGGTGATAGATTTAAGACAGATGTCAGAGGCAGGTTCTTTACTCAGAGTGATAAGGGCGTGGAACGCCCTGCCTGCCAATGTAGTTACCTCAGCCACATTAGGGGCATTTAAACAGTCCTTGGATAAGCAGATGGATAATGTTGGGATAGTGTAGGGGGATTGGCTTAGATTAGTTCACAGGTCGGCACAACATCGAGGGTCAAAGGGCCTGTTCTGCGCTGTATTGTTCTACGTTCTATGTAAAAGCCGATGAAGTAAATTTATTCTGTCCTGGATAGGAAATAATGTTTTCCTCACCACTCCAATTACATCAGAAGTAAAGATGTTTGTCTTTGTTTCATTGAGTCTCTTGCCCAATCAATTCAATTAATCTCCGTCAGTATTTATGCTCCAAATCCTCCCCTTTCATCTTCCCCATCAGCAGATACTTCTATTCCTTTCTCCCTCATGTATGCATCAACTTCTTAAATATATTCCTCTCTTCACCTCCATCTCGAGTGAGTTGCACATTCTGACCTGTCGCAGGGTGAAAAGGTTTCTCATGAAATCACTATTGGGTTTTCAAAGCCCTTCATCATTTTAAAGGGCTCCATCAGATCATCCTTTAGCCTTGTCTTTTCTGGAGAAAAGCTGCCATGTTTGACACATTTCCAGTGCCTCTGTTTCTTTTGACCAAATGGCAATGACAAATGTTGACAGTGCTCCCAGTGGAGTCACACTTGGTTTCAAATAAGTGAAACATCATTTTCCTCCTTTTCAATTCTATCTCTGTCAAAAGGAGTCCAAATATGGTCTATGCCTTTGCAGAAAGATGTTAACTTCCGAGAGACGTTTGATACTGGAATTACAGGAATGCCATCAGGGATTCAGGACTTCAGTTGGTTGGAGAGAGTGGAACAGCTGATCCTGTTCTCCTTGGATCCTTGAGTCATTGTGATAGAACACAGAGAGAGACCATTCAGCCCTCTTAGATCATGCTGGCTCTGTTAGAACAAATGTTAGTCATTTTTCAATCCCAAAAGCCCTGCAAGTTTGCATGCATCACAGAACCTCCAATTTTAAAACAGAAAGTCATGAATATATTGTTCAGGATGATAAATGAACTGGAATAATTAATTTCAGATACAGTTCAGGAGAAACTTGCAATCGAGGATTCAGCGACGTTGCAGTTAAAACCCGGAAAGTTGAGATGATTCGATAAAATTTATATCTTTCCTTGGCAATACTTACATTTTGTTTTGTTTTTGTTTTGTTTTAGGAAATCACATTTGACAATCTGGTCACTACCTGACAGACCAGCGCGTCATGGAAAGATGTTGAGACAGACATCCATTTTGATAAATGCACTTGAATGTTAATATGCGGTATGATGTTGGGCTATCAGTGGATGTGGAGGTATAATATGCCATACTTGAAAGAAATGGCATGTAAATTCACAGTGAACCTGCACTGCAGAGAGGGCCCCAACACATGCAGCTCCTTGAGAATCAGCCGGACATGAAATTGTTAATGTGGCCGGGGGTAACGAGACAGCATTGTGACATCATCAAGACAGTGACACATTCTCCCGAGAGAAACTGACCTGAAACAGTCCGGAGAGAATCCAACCCACAGGGAATGGTCAGGAAGTCAGTGAGGTTCATTAGGAAGGGGTTATACACTTAGATTGGGATCATTGAGAACTGTCCACGTTTAGGACACAGGCGAATAAAAAGATTGGAGAATCTTTACACCCACATTTGATCTGTTGCTTGAAGCTCATGTATCTGTGTACTGAGTAATTTATAAACTCATGGCACTCCTCAGGAGAAGAATAGGTCAAATCGATGTGACCCCCAGCAGGGGCCAGAACAGAACTGGAAAATAACAAAGTGCAAATGATAGAGGGATGATAAAGAGAACTACAGCATTTCAAAGTGTGGTCTGCAGATATCGTGTTCTGGTTTTGTTGCTAATTAGCATATATTAATTTAAATTTGATAACTATTTTGTTTGCTAATGAATCATTGGCATCACTGGGTCGGGCCAGATTTATTACCCATTACTAATCACTCTGGAAAGGATGGGGCCAGCTATAGTCCATATACTGTTGATAGATCCACAGTGCCATTAAGGCTGACTTCCAGGAACTTGACCAAGAAACGTAGAAGGAACATGATATATTTCCAGGTCAAAGTCAGAAGTCACACAACACCAGGTTAAAGTCCAACAGGCTTATTTGAAATTATAAGCTATCGGGGTGTTCCTCCTTCGTTAGGTTAAGCCCTACTTTATTACTTTGTAACACATCATATTAAAGTGATAAAGTCAGGTGCAGTGTTTAGAAAGCTTGTGTTTTCAAATAAACCTATTGGTCTATAACTTGGTGTTGTGTGATTTTTGACTTTGTCCGCTCCAGTCCAACATCGGTACCTCCAATTTCAGGGATTTTGCACAGTTTGTTGAAGCCCGTTTCCGTGGCTCAACAGATCAGCATCAGGATGTAAATTGGAAAAATGTTGGCTCGAGACCATGTGCTTCAGCTACGTTGGGCAAACAATTTGGGCTCCAAGTCCTTCCATGTAATCCACGCAAAATCCATGACAAGATTGAATTCAAAACACACCCATCAAAGGCTCTCTCTTCCCCTGCTCCACACAGATTGAGACAGAGACAAGGAGAGGGATTTGACCCCTCTCTCCAATTTCCAGCTGCCAGCAGAAAGCGGCCACTGTAGCTTCGATCTGCAGCTTCCTGCCCATCCCTGGGACACAATTTAGAGAAACTCGTTTCTCATGAATGGTTCTTGTCGTGTGAAAGGGTCGAAAATGCTTTTGTTCAATTTGACAACGGGTGCAGCAGATTGTGTCTGTCTTCAGAACTTCTTTAACCAATCTTCTTTGTCCAAACTTGAAGCGGCAAGATTTTGTGATGAGAACAGCAATATAGAAACAAACTCTGCTCACATTTATCGATAAATGAAAAAAAAACACAACTTGTTTGGATAATGAGGGAGCAGCGCTGTGAGGTGAATGTAATAACCACAACCCCGCAGTAACACAGTGGGCCCACTGACATTTTTTACACTGTCCTGCTCTATTACGCACAGGCTATCCAGTAATCTATTACAATGCATTTTCTAATGCATGAGGCCCTCTCTCAGAGGACACCTATGCCTGCAGTGTTGAGTCTGTAGCTTGGTGATTCGCCACGTGGCCGTGATATCATTACTTTCTGGGGTCTGCAAGAATTGTCGCCGCCTGCTGCATCCAATCTCCAAAGAAGCTCTTTAAATGTCATTTGAAATTATTTCTGAAGCAACACTGTTCACACCAACATGTCATTTCCTGCACCAGCCAGAAATGCGTTTGAAATAGCGCATTCCTGTTTGTCCTTCCAGGTATTTGAGAAAGATCTTTCAGAAGCAGTTGATGTGAGGAATGTCCCAGTTTAGCAGGAAGAATGAGGTGGAGCAGTATAAAGTGCAGAGTGATGAAGAAACAATGAGGCAGTAACACAGACAGGGAAGAGGCCGTGTGATTCCTTTCTTTGCTGTGAACAGAGTCTGATTTTGAAATCTGAAATTGAACAATTGCAGCCAAGTGGATGAAATCCTAGCTTTCTGGGGATTGGTCTGTCCTGAAGCCTCTGCCACTGTACGGAGAATTTATTTGATTGATTTTATTTGTGGTTGAAAATGAGGTTCAGTTCCCTGAGGGGGACATGAACACAGATTTACCATCTCAAACTCCAGTCCCATTACTGAGTCTTTCAAAATTAAAATGTCACATGGAAAATATTATTGAGATGAACACTTGAATCGTCAGAGCATACAAGGCTGCAGGCCTAGTGCTGGGAATGGGGATTGATGGGCTGATAAAAGCTCGACAATACAATCATTTTGTAAGACAAAAGAAATCAAAAGCTGCATCATTGGGACACAATTCACGTGCTGCTGCCCTCATCTCTGGTGGTCTAGTGGTTAGGATTTGGCACTTTCACCCCGGCGGTGTGGGTGTGATTCCTGGTCAGAGAATTAGGATTGATTGTTCCTGACAGGGACAATAGCAAAGGTAAAGCAAATCTGAACAGAATTTTTTCAAAGTCTCGGATTAGCTCATGTCCCCGAGAACATCAGAATCAATGCCCCAGCCTCTTAAAGATGGGAATGGTACCTGAACTTTCTCTGATCAGTCAGACAGCTCACCCTTCATTCTCCTCTGACTCCACTTCCCAAAGAGATTCTGAAGTCCAGTGAAGCTGAGACCGGGTGATTTAGTTTGTTTCCTTGCTATTCCCAGTAGCTGCAGTGATTGGATCAGTGGGTTTGGGAAAGCAAAAGGCAGGCATAAGCAGCTTTTGGGAGAATTTCAGCTTTCCCTTCTCTGAAGAGGCTACAATATTTGTGATATTCACTGACAGGAGACAGCGAAAATGTTCCTCTTTCTGCTGAAACTTTCTTTCTGCAGAAATTCTAACATCACTTCGGGTTCATAGCAGGGAGAAAATTAGTTGGGAGTAATAACAACTTTTTGCTCTTCTCAAGAGCCAGTTAGTAGCCAAACCTACAATCTCCTGATCTGTAGTCAGGTGCGTTATCCATTGTGCCACTGGCCCACTCTGCATTAGAGCTTTGCATACTGCAGTTATGGTGTTAACGTGGACATGGGTAGCAATGGTAACATTCACAAAGTGAACAGCGAGCAAAGTTCATCACCGTCATTGCTTCAGTTCACTGGCACAGGCTTTGTGATGCAGCAAGTTTCACCAGCAAAGAAAACACATTTGTCCCCAGGAAACTGCCATTCACCCTATCCGGTCTGCTCATGAGATCACTGCAGTTCTAATAAATCTCAACTCCACTACCGTGCTTTTTCTCCATCACGTGAGGAAAACTTGAGCCCAATCACAGCATTGTATTTTTCTGAAGAAGGGTGTCGTCCCAAAACGTCAATTTAGTGCTCCTCTGATGCTGCTTGGCCTGCTGAGTTCATCCAGCTCTACACTGTGTTATCTCAGATTCTCCAGCATCGGCAGTTCCTACTATCATTGTATATTCGTGTTATTTTTTTGCAAGTTTAGATTCCTTTACTGGCTTGTTTGTGCTTGCAGAAAATTGAATAATATGAAACGAGTGAAAAAGCCCTTCCTGTAATTTAACCCAGTGCAGAGACAACCATATGAGAAAGTTCAAAAAGTGAAAATAATACCTCCATTTCTCCCTGCACAGATATCTCTCTTTACCAGTTGAATACTTGTAGCATTTTTCTTTATAATTGAGACATTCTCACGGGCACATCCTCCCTCAGTCCATGAACATCAGTGCTACCAAAAACTATTTGCTTCAGATTAAAATTGCTCTCCCATTCCTGATATCCCAGTATCTTTTGGGCCATGTCAATTAAAGATGCTCCATGTGCTCATTGACATCCCTATTTCTGGTTGAATCTTCATGGCTGGGCCACTGAGTTTATCTGGTTCCGGGCGTGGGAACTGGGATTATATGGTCATTTCCAGCAGTGGTTACTTCCTTGTGTGAGGGAACTGGTGAATTAACCAATGTTGATCTGCATTTCTTTTTTAAAAATAAATTTTCAACATTTTCCTGCACTATCCCCTAACCGTGTGATGTTTTGAAATTTTGGTCTTGAACAGACTCAGTGACTGACCCTCCCGCAACCTCCGGGCCACAAAATTTTAAAGTTTCACTCCACTCTGGCCTTCCCTGATCTCCATCTGTTATTTGGTAAGTATTCCTGTCATGGAAAATTCATTGTGTACATTCTAAACGATGAACGTAATGTGGAAAACATGTGACCAGTGGCGCAATCGGTCAGTGTGTGATAGTTATATGACAGTGTAGAGGTCTTTGCAATACCCGGTATGAGTTCGAGCTTCACGTGGATTAGCTTTTACTGACATGGGGACAGTACGCTAAGAATAAGGGCCATGTTGAGCGAATTGGACTTTATTGGAAAGTGTCGGTTTCTGTGGATTGAGAAACAAAGCTTTCAGTGGGGACTATCTCAAATATCAACAAATACCCGGCACATATTCAATGCGTGTGGGAACATCTGTGGCGAGAAAACCGAATGTGATGTTTCAGCGTGATAACCTTTCTCACGTGGCTGACCCTGCATTGGCTCCTCTCTGGGGAAAACAAAACATTTTTTACCCTGTTTCATATTCCTCAGTTTGCTGCTAACTGGCAGGATCTATGACAATAATAATAAAAACACGGAATTAGGTTAATCTTATTCTACAGTTTGACTGGTGCATTCAACTTTTGTAAGAATTCATTTAATTCAAGTGCTGCTGAGAAGAACAGAGGCTTGAAAATACAAAAAAAGGCAGAGTCTAGTTGGTGGATTTCTTCGGCAGGGATCAGTAATTATGTAATGGGCACAAAATCATGGTAAATGTGATTATATCTTTAAGATACAAGATAAAATCAGGAATTCTGTCTCTGAGAAACGGTTCACTTCCTGGTTATGATGGTATAATGTTATTTACCAATTAATAAAAGAGCTCTGTTTCATTTCTAGAGCTTCACAGGAAATCATCTGCCACACATTTCAAAACCACGAGAATTTTGAAAGTCGATACTATTCAACTGCACGTGTTCACGAAATTTATTGATACCTAAATTTCCTTTCTGTAATTTTTAAAATCCTGCTCAGTTGTTTAAAAAATTTATAATGCTTCACATCAAATAATATGCCATACCTTATAAAACTATGAATATTTTTATAATCACTTTTAATCAGCCGTTCATGAAATTTCGTCACATCTGCAGTCATTCAATGTCAGATAGATTCCCCACCCACACAACTCGCCATCCCACCATTTATCCCACTCATCCCCGACTACAGACTCTCCCCCCTTGTTAAATACAGTCCTTGTGTGCTTGCTCATATGTCCTTTAAAACGAACTGGAATCTCTTACTGCCTTTGTTTCTGGAATTTTTTTTGTAGATTTTAATATCTCTCTGATGGAATGAAACTCTGCTCCAATGTTTCCTTTGTTATTCACTGACACTCGTGAATTTCTGAACTCTCTGAATTTGATTCATTCGAAAGACAGAATTTTCATCTAATTTAGAATCTCCAAACCTCTCATCATCTGGCAAATCTCCATTTGTTTCCTTCCCAATGTTCTCTGTTCAGTTACAGCATTTCTGATTTTCTCATCATCTCGTGAATATAATCTGCAACTTTTCCACCACCCTGTTAAAACCCGTCTGTGTCCGCTCTAATGAATTTATATCCCTGTGGGACCCATCTGCGTCTTTTCTAATCTGTTTACATATTTGTGGTGAAGAGTGTGGATAAGCATTACACACAATGCTCCAAGTGAGGCTCAACTACAGATGTTACGGTTGTACTGTGATCTCAAGCACCTCACTGTGGGGCTACAGTCACTTCCAGGGCTGACTGGTTGTGGACAGTAAATATCTTCACCAAAGCTAATCATAGACCTGAGATCTAAAAGTTTCAAAAATAACTTCCCTACTTATTGTGTTTCATCTCTCCATATCTGTGTCCCCTTAGTTCATCACTTTGTGCATCCCTGTATTGAATTCGACCTAATGAATAATATATTAATTAAGACATTTCCCGCAACTCTCATTATTCTGAAATCGATGTTGCACAAACTGATATTACGTGTCTACCCCGGTATACAGACCTCTCATACCTGAGATGAATCGAATGGACATTGTTGATGTGAACTCGAAGGCAAGTAATTCCTTCTCTGGTTTAGGGAGAGCATTACTGCGACAACCTGCATTTGTGTGTTCATTCCACCCAAGGCAATTACAGCAAGACCTTCATATTCAGCTTTTACAATGTGTTTGCAGCCAGGGTAAAGCTGAAATCTGCATTTCTCCATGTCTAATGTCTGGCGTGGTGGCCTGCACTTTGCCGTGTAGAATGACACTGAAATTTGTCTGAACACACAGTTCCAAATATTTCAGACAATCTGACATGTGCGCGTCAAACTGATAGAATGCAGTAGTTTAGCAGCACCTGGACACTACAAGGATGTGGTGGCTTGTGGAAAGACACAGGTCTCACAAAGGGGAAATAATGATTTCAATCCCCAATTCTACCCAGCATTAGTTGTCAATCGCTGAACCAAAGTGTGTGCCGTTTCCAACAGTTGGACTCTGGACTCTTGTTGTTCCACTGCTGCCCCATTTAAAGCACCTTTCTCTTTTAAGTCACGGTACAGCAATAATCTTTGGTGATTCTAATGATGATATCAATTGGTCACGCCAGATTGACGAATGTAGTTTGAATGGTGAGTTGATGCGTTGTTATTGGGGCCATTTCTAAGAACAATACTATCCAGAAGCAACTAGAGAGCATGATACCTGTTAATATGCAATGGCACAGGATGCGTTATTGACCTCATATTGAAGACGCCCCTGGGTGTCTGTGATCACAGTGTGACTGAGTTTTATATTTACTATGAGGAAGGGAAGGTTGGTTCTAAAATTAGGACTTAAAACCACATTTAGTCAAATGATAGCAGAACGAAGTTAGGCCTGGCTGAAATGAAGTGGAAAATTAGGTTAAGAGTGTGGTCAGTAGACTTTTAACGGCAGATATTTATGGAGGTATTTCAAAACATTCTAAAAAAGCTACATTCCAGTCAGGAAAAGTTGAAGAGAATGAAGGACCAACCACGTCTAAGGAAGGAATGTAAAGATAAGATGAAGTTGAAATAAAAGTTCCACAAAAAATGTTCATATTCAGACGTATGCACACAGGTCACATTGTTTAGGTGAGCACGTTTTCTCTACCACCTTTTCGTCAGTACTATGAGTTCTGAAGAAGAGTCGCTGGACTTGAGACATTAATTCTGCTTTCAGGATGGCGCTGACATCGTGTGACTTCTTATGGCATCCCCAGAGCAGATCTAACCCTCGCATTTCTCCTTACTGTCCTACACTTTTAAACTTATATGAAGTCTGAAAGAATAATGTTCTTTCAAATCTAGTTACATTTTGAAGGATGCTGTAATCGTACGGATCCAAGTACTGACCGTGCTGGACTCACAGACCCAGGACAGCAAATAATGCTGATCTTGCTAACTTTGATGTTACTTAGTGCTTGCCCCGCACAATGTAACCAGTATGCCTCTGTCTAAATCTTTTTACAACCTCTGATCACTACATCCTTTCATACAATGATCTGCTTATCCTCCTTGTAAACAAAGCTTTACACTGCTCTCTGCTACACTTGGCAACCAATCAATCATTTTCACAGATGATGCCAGTCATGCTGCATTTCTCCAGAAATTGCTGCTGTTGTTCGGAGAACTTTGTTCGGACTGAACGCTGGGCTGCAGGAAAGGTGCAAGTGTCCGAGAGGGCGTACAGAGCACATTGACCAGGGTATTGCCTGGGCTGGACCATTTCCTCTGTGAAGGTAGACAATCGAGGCTGATGTTGTTTCTCTGAGAACAGAGAAAGTTGAGAGGAACTTATTAACGTGCTCAAAATTATAAAGGAATAGATGTAGGAAGTATAATAAACTTCATCTAATTGAAAAGGATGATTAACCATCGATTTTGAATAAAAGCAAGGGACAGAGGACTTAGAGGAAATTTAAGGACGATGTGTTTCTCCCGCAGAGAGTTCTGGCTTTCTGGAATTCACTGCCTGGACGTATGGTTAAGCTAAGAATAATCAGATCATTTTAGGAATGTTTAGATGATTACTTGAAGTGCCAGATCACACAAAGATAGGACCCAGGTACTGTAAAGCAGGGACAAACTCATACAAAAAGTTGGAAAGCTCAGCAGGTCTAGCAGCATCTGTGAAGAAAAGCCAGAGTTTGGGTCTGCTGACCCTTCCTTCCCAGGGATAAAACAGATACTTAATGAAAGACGCAAGGGTAATGTGCCAAAGTTAACTTTCTGTACTGTTAGACTTCAGCAGCTGTGAAGCAACGGAGAGCACGTTGGGCTTCGAAAGGATTATTAACCGTGTTAGTCAAACATTGTGGGTTTAAGTCTCACCAGAGTCAAGTTTTAGTTCACATTAGATAGGAGTCAATGATGGTGTGTAGAAGCCGATTCATTGTCACTTCCTGTTGTCTCAGTCCATACCGCTGAAGAGAGGAAGCTTGTCAGATTGTCAGGGTAAGCTTTCTGGAAATAAAACCGCAAGTTACTGGAAAAGCTCAGCAGATCTGGCAGCATCTGTGGGCAGAGAAACAGGGGTCACGTTTCAGAACTTCTTCAGAACTGTTTTCTCCCACAGGCAGTGCCAAAACTGTTGAGTTTTTCCAGCAGTTTCTGTTTTAGTTTCAGACTCCCAACATCCACAGGTCTTTACGTTAGCCATCATAACAACATCAAAAAGCCTTTGAGATGACTCACTGGATACGATTTCCATTTGGGGAGCATTTTCCTGACCGCATTAAAAACCCAGAACTGAACTGCAGAAACAGAACTGACAGAGTGAGAACAGCATTGGCTCCAGCCTTTGTGGCTTCAAACCACCAAACTCACGTCAATTAGGTGTAAGTACTGACCCATTGTGCCACAGAAGCGAGTAAGCAACTGATTTGCATGATCCCTTAAAGCTGGCTCTGAGTAAATTGCTCTGAACAAAACAGCGAGGAAGGATCCCCTTCAGGTAGCTATACAGAGGTTTTAGCCTCTCCCTCTGAAAGCATGGACTGTTCTGAAACTGTGCCCCGTATTTTTTCTTCACATTGACGTCAGAGTCTTGATGACAGGTTCCCAACCCTGATGAACATCAGTTAATTAGTTGGTGATTTAATGATGAGACGGCAGCTTTTATGGTCACTATTCCCCTGTGTCAGCCCGAGAAATTACTAGATCATTCATCTTGGCTTCACGAGCTACCTTTCTTTTTTGTGTTATCTTATGCTCCTTTCCTTTGTTCCGGTCAATTCCACGTTGTCTTGGAATTTGAGGATGTGCAGTTGGGAGACAGGATCTGACAGAATTGCTTCATTTGAATAGAAGATGAATATCATCAGATTTTGAATATGGAAGGTGGATGCACCACTCACAGGGAAGAGAAACTGTGCACAGGTTCAGTCTGTGGACGAGGCTTCAGGGGATCAACTGACTTTTTGAAACGAAAGCAATGCCACACTCACCAGGAAACTATGGATCTGTGGGGGCTGTTGGAAGAGTTACAATTACCCATCCAGGCTGCAAACACATCGGTGCAATCACACCAGGAAGAAACTGTTCACTTGCTTCGTCTGTGAGAGGGCATTCACAGCAGTTTCACACTGGAAAGAGGCTGTTTCCCTGCTGTCGGAGTGGCACGGAATTCATTTAGCCATCCCACCTGCTGACACAACAGGGAGCCCACGCTGGGGAGAGACTATTCACCTGCTCCGAGTGTGGGAAGGATTTCTCCCGGCATCCGGGTTGTTGAAACACCAACAGGTTCACTCTGAAGAGATACCCATCAAATGTGTAGATTGTGGGAAGTGATATACCATCAACGTGTTCACACTGAAGGAAGGACCGTTCATGTGCTCTCACTGTGAGGCTAGGTTCAGGACATCATCAACCCTCACTCTACATCAGCAAATACACACTGGGGAGAGGTCTTTCACCTACTCTGTGTGTGGGAGAAAATTCACTCAGACATATAACTTGATGAAACACCAGTGGGCTCACAAGTAACTTCAGTAATTGGATATTTCTTGTGCTTGTTCATGGGATCATGGCATCAGAAGCTCAGCAAACTTTTATCATCCGTTCTAACTGCACAGAGGATGGTTCAGAATCAAACTAATGGTTACAACATGGATTCACATGGAGGTCAGAATAACAATGGTTCCCAGACCCGATGGCACTGAGTTCATTTTCTGGTCTCTTGTGCTGTTTCTGAAACAAAAGTGAATAATTTGTTACAGTTGATTTAAAAGTGAAAGACCAAAATGGGTTTTATTCTGATTCAGCTTCTGTTTTCTCAGTTGTTATTGACAACCTCATGGCCCTCACTCCATCAGCTGTTCCAGAGGGGGTTACAGGAAAAGGGGGATGGCCAACTGTATCTGGTCACTCAAAGGGTCACTGGACCCGAAAGGTTAGCTCTGATTTCTTTCACAGATGTTGGCAGGCCTGCTGAACTTTTGCAGCAATTTCTGTTTATGTTTCTGATTTCCCTGCAATCGCATTTTTTGGTATATTTTTCAATATTCACCTTGTCTGTTTCAGGGAAGCCTCATTGATAGGTTTGGTGGGTTTTAGAAATTGAAAGTCAGGCTACAGATGCTCTCATTGGCAGAACAAGCTTGAGGGGCTGAACGGTTTACTCCTGTTCCTATAAAAGTTTTCCATCTACATCTTGTGGGAACATTTCCCCTCACTGCTCACTTCACATCCGTGACTGTTACATTACATGCTATTACTGGCTGAACAAATCTCCTGTGTTTGCACTAAGTCTGTTCCTATTCAGTGCCCCATCTTCGCCTGCTCGGGCTTGACTCTCATCAGAGAATTTTGTCTCTTCTGCAGAAATTCACCAAAGATCCTCAGGCAGCACCTTCCAAACACATAACCACTTCCATCTGGAAGACCGAGGGCAGAAGATATTTGGGAAGATCACCACCCCGACGTTCCCCTTCAAGTCACTCACCTTCCTGACTTGGAAATATATCACTGTTCCTTCACTGTCGCTGGGTCAAAACCTTGGAATTCCCTCCCTAATAGCATTGTGGGTCACTACACATCAGGAGGACTGCAGCTGTTCAAGAAGGCTGCTCACCACCACCTTCCCAAGGGCAACTACTGATGGTCAAGAAATGCTGGCCCAGCCAGGGACACCCACATCCCACACATTAATTAAAAAAATACTGTGTGAACAGTCACAAGAGGAGGATCCTGGTGTCTCATTCCCCTGGAACAAAAACAAAGTTGCTGGAATAGCTCAGCAGGTCTGGAAGCATCTGTGACCCTTCCTCACTCCCCTGGGATTTACCAAACCCGTTTATTATTTCCACTTCCTCTTTCATTCCGACTCTTTAGTTTCTCAATTTCAGTCCACTTGCCTTGTGAGCTCTTCAACAACCCCATTTGGGAAAATGAGAGAAAGCTGAAATTAACGCAGGGAACTAGGAAGTGGGCAGAAGTATGAGGAGAGGCCACATCAAAGAAAGCTCCCATTCCAACAACAGAGCTTCTCAGAACACAAAGGCAGCATGAAAGCTTGAGCTGAATGAACATGGTGATGTGGGGGCTGTCATGAGGAAAATGTGACCATGATCACAAATGTTTAAGATCACAGGATCCCGACAGTGCAGAAAGAGGTCATTCAGAGCATCTAGTCTGCATTAGCTCTCTATCCCACCCTGCTCCCTATAACGCCACATTTACCGTAGCTATCCCAACTGCCGAACCTGCACACTCAGGGACAATTTAGTGCGGGCAATCCACCGAAATTGCATTTTTGGACTGTGGGATGATCACAGTTTAGCTCTAAAGAAGCGAGATTGTGGATTAAGGCTCAAAAAAACCTCAACTCTGAAACAATTTCATGGTTTTTGTTTCCAAAATTAAAATCTGGGGAAAGCTGCAGCCACAACCATTTCAGTTTCCCTCTGGAGGAAGCGAATTCAAAACTCTGACCCGGAGGCGCTGTGAGTTGACCGAGGCCTGGGACCAGAAATTTAACAGATTCTGAGCAAGTTGGGGGTGAGACAAGGGCAAAAGGCACATGTCACAGGGGGAAGGAAGGAGAGATTAAATTTCAGAAATGCTGTTCGTCCCTCAAGGCTGCAGGGAATGGAGTTTGGGCTGGAAGAGAAACAAATAAACAAAAGATGTGCCTGGAGCCAGGTGTGCAGTGGACCCAGACACAAATTGAAACAAGAAATGTAAACAAATTGGGGCAGAGTTCACAGGCTGATATTGTTCATCTCAATGATGAGGCCAGAAAGCTGTAAAGTCTGTCTCGTTCTATTCCAGCCAACACACACATGATGGGCCAAGGGTGAATGCTGCTGTCCAGCCAACAATACGCACATCACACAAATGAATTAAAAAAGGCCTTGATCTGCGCTGTAATTTTCTGTTACTTTTGTTCTGACATTTGCAGTTTGTTTCTCATGATGGTTATAACCCTAAAATTGAACGAGAGTTTAGTATCCGAGAGAAATGTAAAATAAGTCAGCTTTGCTTCAAGCACATCACTGTAGCTTGTTGCATTTGTCCTGAGGGTTGAACAGCACCTGGAGCTCAGAAAGGACAATCTCAGGGTGGGGGGTAGGGGGAATCGTGCACAGCAACAGAGCTTCAGTCGGGGCAAATCCTTCAGGCTCACACTGAGGCGGTCAGATGGCACTTTACTCTTTCACGTCTCTCTTCATTGACAGCCAAGCCACGATGTGGGTTAATCCTGCTGTGTGTAAGAAATGTGTCCCCGCTACTGTCTTCCATGGCTCACAGCTCCTTGACAGGGAACAGAATCTCGTTTCCAACTAGGTTTAGAGTCAAGGGGAAGTACAACGGTCAATGCCGATGAAGGGTCTGTGCCTGAAACATCAGCTTTTGTGCTCCTGAGATGCTGCTTGGCCGGCTGTGTTCATCCAGCTTCACACTTTATTGTCAAAAAACAATATTTCACTTTGTGGATATTTTCATGTGACAATGTTTTTTTTATTTCAAAAGCCTTACATCAGGTTTAATCCAATCAAACACAAAACAGCCCTCTTGATTTACACCCAAACGACATCCCTGTACTCCTGAGAACGTGAGATTTGGACACAGACACAAGATGCTGCTGGTGTAAGTTATCAGCAAAATGGCTTCTAGCCTGGGAACTGTAGATTGTGCTGGAGCTGCTCTTTTCGCCTAGGAACTGTGAGTTCTGCGAGAGCTACATAAATAATGCAGGAATGATAAGATAACGCAGTACTAACAATTCTAGCTGACCTTCAGTTGCAAATGTTGTGGCGCTATGTGGTGAGATAAAAGTAACCTATGTGTTGTGATGTAAGTTGTTTACCAGTTAATGTTATAGGATTATGTAACTGTCAATGAAGCAATATCATGTATTGATTGTTTGAATACACTGTGCGATCACACAATGTACCCTGCTTTCAGAAAAGTACAGAAATGTCTTTGTATTAGGCTGTGGATTGCAGCTCCTCTGAAGAATACGGAAGTCCTCAACTTCTGTGTTTTACGGATGATCTGTACCCGGCCGTATGATGAAATAAAGCGTAAAGTCTTAAACAGCCAGACCAACTGTGAGTGTTCATTGACTGATCACGGAACCGAGAGACCCCACCGGGGTTCGAGATTTACACAGGGATTGGGTGAATCCTGAGAGGAGTGTAAGGGCAGTTGGAGTACGCTTCAGAAGGAGATCACCACTGATGCAAAGTGGCAGCAGTCTGTACCGTCTACAAGATGCACTGCAGTGACTCAGCAAGGCTCCTCCAACAGCACCTTCTGAATCTGCAGTCTTTACCATCCAGAAGGACAGGGGCAGCAGTCACATGGGAACGCTACCACCAGCTAGATCCCCTCTAGGCCACATACCGCGCTGACCTGGAAATATAACGTGGAGATGCTGGTGTGGGATTGGGGTGGACAAAGTCAGGAGTCAGGTAACACCAGCTTATAGATCAACAGATTTATTTGAAATCACAA
Organism: Stegostoma tigrinum; assembly: GCF_030684315.1. Lineage (NCBI taxonomy): Eukaryota > Metazoa > Chordata > Chondrichthyes > Orectolobiformes > Stegostomatidae > Stegostoma > Stegostoma tigrinum. The sequence continues at coordinate 415,614 of NW_026728107.1, read as the reverse complement.
GCTTTCTGAACGCTGCACCCAACTTTGTCACTTTCTCATGATGTGTAATAAAGTAATAAAGTGGTGCTTCATCTGTCAAAGGTGGAACACCCCGAAAGGTTATGATTTCAAATAAACCTGTTGGACTTGAACCTGGTGTTATGTGTCATCTGACTTTGGCCTGGGAATATACCATGCTCCTTCTGTGTCGCTTGGTCACATTCCTGGAAGTCTCCCTCAATAGCACTGTGGATCTACCAACAATACATGGACCATAGCTAGCTCCATCCTCTCCAGGGCGGTTAGCGATGGGCAATAAATCTGGGCATACAGTAATGCCAATGACTCATAAGCAAATACAATATTTAGATCAGTGAGGGAGGGATGGGGAGGGAGTGAGGGAGGGATGGGCAGGGAGCGAGGCAGGGGCAGGAGAGGAGGGAGCAAGAGAAGGAAGGTGAGGGGGAGGGAGCGAGGGAGTGGTGATGGAGTGAGGGGGGAGAGCGGGAGTGAGGGGGCACCACTGGGAAGGAGGGAACAAGTGAGGGAGCAAAGGACAGGGATCAGTGGACAGGGAGTGAGGCGTGGGGAGGAAGGGAGCAAGGGACGGGGTAGGGAGGGAGTGAGGGATGGGGAGGGATGGAGGGAGAATGTGACAGGGAGTGAGCAAGGGGCAGGAAGGGGAGGAGCAAGGGAGTGAGGGATGTGGAGAGTGGGGCCGAGGAACGCAAAGGGAACAATAGGACGGGGAGTGAGTGAGGGAGGGAGGCATAGGGAGGGAAGGAGTGAGGGTTGCAGGGGAGTGAATGAGGAGTGTGGGAGGTAGTGACGGGGATCGAGGGAGTGGGGGACCGGGATTGATTGAGTGAGGGACCAGGATTGAGGGACTGAGGGCGAAGATCCAAGGACGGGTGCGAGAGGCCGAGGGACCGGGGGAGGGAGTGAGTGAGGGAGGATGTGAGGGACAGGGATGGACGGAGTGGAGAGAGGAGGAAGGAGAGAGTGTGGGAGCAAGGGACGGGGAGGCAGAGTTTGAGGGATGAGGAAGGGAGCGATAGGGAGGGAGCGATGGAGGGAGGGACAGGGAGGAGGGAGGGAGCAAGGGGCACGGTAAGGGTGGGAGTGAGTGACAGAGAGGGGGCAAAGGAGGGAGTGAGGGATGGGGAGTGTGAGACGGGGAGCGAGGAATCGAGGGACAGGGAGTGAGGGACAGGGAGTGAGGGATGTGGGTAGGGAGGGAGCAAAGGATTTGGAGTCAGGGAGCAAAGGACAAGGCATTGACGGGGAGGCAGCAAGGGATGGGGAGGGGGAGGGAATTAGGGACGGTGAGGAGGCAGGGAGCAAGAGGCGTGGTAAAGTTGGGAGTGAGGGATGGAGAGGGATCAAGGGAGGGAGTGAGGGATGGGGAGGGAGAGATGGGGAGCAAGGGACAGGGAGCGATCGAGTGAGGGATGGAGAGGAAGGGAGCAAAGGATGTGAGTAGGGAGCAAGGAAGGGGGAGGGAGCGAGGGAGGAATGGGGAGGTAGCGAGGGAGGGGAGAGGGTGAGAGGGATGGAGAGGGGGGTGAGAGGGACGGTAGTGGTCGGGGTGGGAGTGAGGGAGAGACGGGCAGCGAGGCAGTGAGGGATGGGGATGAAGGGAGGAAAGGACCTGGTTAGGGAGGGAGCAAGGGAGGGAGTGAGGGAAGGGAGGTACGGGGACATGGGGAAGGGAGGGTGGGAGCGAAGGACGGGGTGGCAGTGAGCAAGGGATGAGGAAGTGACTGGAAGGGATCAAGTGAGGGCGGGAAAGGAGAAGGGGAGGGAGAGACGGGGGAGGGACGGGAGTGGGGAGCACACGATGTGGAGGGAGCGAGGGAGGAACAGGGAGGGGGTTGAGAGGAAAGGACGGGAAAGGGCAGTGAGTGAGGGAGAGGGGAAGGAGCGAGGAAGGGGCGGGGAGGGTGGGAAGGAGGGAGGGAGGGACTGAAGGACGGGGAGGGAAGGAATGTGGAGGGAGCGAGGAAGGAGCGAGGGATGGGCAGGGAGGGAGTGAGGAGGGAGCGAGAGGGGAGAAAGGAGGGGGCAAGCCGGGAGCGATGGGCCATTAGATGGACTGAGCATGGGACGAGGAGGGAATGAGGGACAGGGAGGGAGCGAGCGAGGGCGTGCAGGATGGAGACGGAGGGAGAAAGAGATGTGGGTGATGGGGAGGTAGGGAGAAAGGAATGGGGAAGGGAGTGAGGGAGGGATGGGGAGGGGGGAGTGAGGGAGGGATAGACAGGGAGGGAAGGAGCGAGTGATGGGGTGGGAGAAAGGGAGGGAGCGAGGAACAGAGAAGGAGTGACGGAGGGAGTGAGGCATGGGGAGGGAGCGAGGGAAAGGGAGCGAGTGAGGGAGAGAGTGAGAATGGAGCGAGGGAGGAAGCAAGGCAGAAGTGAGGAAGGAGCAAGGGAGGGGAGAGGCAGAGGGAGGGAGCGAGAGAGAGTGAGCAAGTGAGGGAGAGAGTGAAAACGGAGCGAGGGAGGAAGCAAGGCAGAAGTGAGGAAGGAACTAGGGACGGGGCCAGAGTGAGGGAGGGAGCGAGGAGGTAGCAAGCGGGGAGCAAGGAAGGAGCAAAGAGGGAGGAACGGACTGATTTAGGGACCGAGCGAGGGATAGGGAGGGAGTGAGGACGGGCTGGGAGTGAGGGAACAAGAGACGGAGATGGAGAGGTGTGAAACAAGGAGGCGAGTGACAGGGAGCGAGGAAACAGGAACGAGGGACAGCGAGGGAGCGAGTGAGGGAGGGAGGGACAGGGAGGAAGCAAGGAATTGGGTGGGAAGGAGTGGAGAACGTGGAGGGAGGGAGCGAGTGATGGGGGCGAAGCAAGGGAGGGAGCGAGGGACAGAGAGGGCGCAAGGGATGGAGTGAGGGTTGGGGAAGGAGTGAGGGACGGGTAGGGAGCGAGGGACGGAGGGGAAGCGAGTGAATGGCGGATGAAGCGAGTGAGTGAGAGGCAGAGGGAGGGAGGGAAAAGGGATGACAAGGGACAGAGGGATGGGAAGGGAATGAGCGAGGCAGTCAGGGACAGGGAGAGAGTGAGGCATAGGGAGGGAGGGAGGCAGGGACGGGATGGGAGGGCCTGGGAGCAAGGGATAAATGATCAGGGACCGAAGGGCGGGAGCGATGGACGGGGAGTGAGGGGTGTGTGGGAGGCAGGGAGTGAGGGATGAGTGAGGGAGTGACGGGGAGGGATCGAGGGAGGGAAGGACTGGGATGGGGGAGGGAGAGAGGGAGGGGTGTAGGGAGCGAGGGACGCAGGTGGAGGGTGGGAAGGACGGAGGGACTGGGAGGAAAGAAGTGAGCAAGGGACAGGGAGCGAGGGAGTGAGCCATGGGGATGAAGAGAGCATGGGACGGGGGTAGGGAGGGAGCAAGGGGCGGAGTGAGAGAGAGGGTATGAGGGTCTGGGTGGGAGTTAGTGAGGGACAGGGAGGTAGCGAGGGATGGGGAGGGAGTGAGGGAGGGAGCAAGGAGGTGGGGGAGCAAGGAGGGCGCAAGTGGGGAGCTATGCCTGATCGAGGGATCGAGCGAGGGATGGGGAGGAAGCAAGAAGGGACAGCAAGGGAGCGAGGGAAAGGGAGGGAATGAGCGAGGGAATGAGGGATGTAGAGAGAGTCAGGTACAGTTTGGGAGCGAGGGAGTTAAGGATGGCGAGGGAGTGAGGTATGGGGAGCGAGTGAGGGAGCTATGGATGGGGAGGCAAAGAGGGAATGAGGATGGAATGGGAGCGAGGAAGCAACTGAGTAAGGGAGAGAGGGATGGAGCAAAAGAGAGAGGGTCAGAGCGAGGGAGCAAGGGACCGGGAGGGAGGGACCGATAGATGGGGAGGGAGGAAGCAAGTGATGGGGAGGGAGTGAGTGAGGGAGCGAGGGAGGGAGAGAGGAAGTGTCAGCGAGTGAGCAAGGGGCAGGGAGGAAGGGAGTGAGGGACAGGGAGAGAGGGAGTAATGGAGCGAGGGACGGGATGTGCGCTTGGGAGGGAGCGAGTGACATAACGGGAGTGAGAGAGGGAGCGAGTGGCAGGGAGGGAGTGACGGAGGGAGGGACTGGAGCAAGGGACGGGAGCAAAGGACAAAGGAGAGAAGGATGGGAAGACAGCTCGCAATGGGATCAGGGGATGGGGAGGGAGTGAAGGATGGGGAGGGAGCGAGGGACAGGGAAGGACAAGGACGGGGAGAGACAAGGAGGGAGCAAAGAACAGGGAAGGAGGGAAAGGGATGAAGGAACAGGGAGAGGGACAGGGAGGTAGACAGGGTTGGACGGAAAGGGTGGGAGCCTGTTTCTCTCAACACAGAGACAAACAACAATATAGTTTGCTGAGCTGCTTGGCACTTTTTAATGAACGTTAATTGCATATTGAAGTTATGGATGCAGTCAGTGGAATGGGGCCTTTTCTCTTTGGCCTGTGAGTTGAGAGAAACATTGACATGTTTCCCTGTAACCCCCTGTGGGATAAGGTTGGATAAACCAGCACTACCCTCAGTCTGTTACCATAGCGACAGGCTGCTTCATTGCTGAAACATTGAACTGAAATGAGAAAATCCCGGATGGATTGATTAATGAGTGAATTTGATTGATGGATGAATTTGGGTAAAGGGATATTTCAGCACATTCTTCAGCTGCTGCCTGAACTTAGTCTGGGTCACGGCATAAATCGCGGTGTTTGTGCAGCAACTGAGGAGCTGCAGCATGAAGCCCAATTACTGCACAAAGGGATGTAGATGCATTGAGTCATACCCCAGAAACCGCATCCGGAACCATATAGAAAACACCATTAACATTGACCATAACAGGATGAAATTGGCCGAGATCACAAACAGTAAAATGATGGATTTTTTTCGATTTCTCATTTCTGTGTCACACTGACCGTCCCCATTGGTGTGAGCCCGGAGTCTCCTGCGGGCTCTGCTGGTCACTAAAATGTGTCTGACGGTGAAAACATTGAGCAGCAGAATCAGGAGAAATGGGAGAGTCGGGGTTAGAATGTGGTGGAGGAACTCGATTGTGACCCAGACACGAGAGTCATAAACATCGATTGTTCCAGCACAAAACCAGGGGGTGCTCCCGAGCGAATAGTGAGCTGTGAGCATGAAATACCAGAAAATGTTCTTTAAACAGCTCAGCACAGTCACTGTTCCCAGAACCACAGCCGCCGTTTTCTCACTGCAATATTTACTTTTCTGCTTCTGGCAACAAATGGCCACAAATCGATCAAAGGTGAAAATGACAGTGAACCAGACAGAACAGTCAGTGGCTGCATAAAGCAGGACGGCGTGGATATTACACACGGGGATGGACTGCAGGAAATAAAACTGTTCCTGATAAACAATGGGAGTGTGTCTCAATGTCAGGTCGAGGATAATGGCCAGTAGATCCGCCACTGCCATGGCCCCCGGTAACGTCTGACACATGGAGACAATCCACAATCTTTGTAAAGCAGGACATTGATCGTCACTACGTTAACTGTGAGGAAGGAAAACAAACAAATTATACATCAGTCTGGAGGCAAAGTTACCAGTTTGATTGAGGCTCCAGTGACATTTTCAAATGTATCGCTGATTTACTGAAAAAAAAGCTGAATTAACCCGTAGTAATGTCTCAATTTGTTTTATTTCACAAAAAAAACTAACATAAAATACAAGAAACTCTCCCTCCTGAAAGACACAAACACACATCCGTAAGGACAGATGGCTTCTCGAACATTCCCACAGACTCAATCGCTCGAGATTAGGCTCAGGTCATTTCCTTACAGTTCCTGATACAGAGGGTGAAGACGTTGCTGTCCTGAAGGATACTCTCCCAGTTCCCTGAAGACAAACGGAGGGTGGAAATTTCAGTCTTTTCGTCCACATTGTGGTCAAGTTTTGTTCGTGAAGAATCATGAACACAGGGGAAATGTATTCACCCCTTTAACTACAAGAGGGGAATTTGAACAGTGTCTCCTTCTCTCTGGAATGTAATCTTTTCCCTCGGGATCTTAACTTTCGTTCAATTAACTGGCATCCAACTGTTCACAAATAATGTCGGATACAGAATGTTCCGGGGAATGTCGGTTACAGAATGTTCCGGGGAACGTTGGATACAGACTGTTCCGGGGAATGTCGGTTACAGAATGTTCCGGGGATGTCGGATACAGAATGTTCCGGGGAATGTCGGTTACAGAATGTGATGGAGTCATAAAAGACCCATATCACAAAGGCCCTTCTGTACATCAGCTTTGGTGAGACCCACTCAGCCTCGCGGTGGAAATCTCTCCCCAAACTCAACACAACTGGCAAACACAAATTAAAGGCATTGCCAGATCAGCTGAAGTGGCCAGTTATCTCACATTCTCAATCCACCTCACAGAACCAGCCCAGACACCACAAACCCAGATGGAATATCTGTTCAGCATGGAGCTCTGTGCAGACCAGGCTAGTGTCCTGCTCAATACAACCCGGCAATCTGTCCAGAGTGGGACACTGTGCAGACCTCACCAGCCAAATAGATATCAGTCCAGCACGGGGAGCTGTGCAAACCACACCAGTGCATTGATCTATAAACCTGGACCAGGTATCGCTCCAGCACGGGGGGCTGTGAAGTGAACACCACTGAACTGATATGTAAACCTGGAGCAGTTACCCTCCCAGCATGTAAATCTGTACAGACCACCCCAGTGCAGTGCTCGGTGTGTTAAATCACTGCCCAGCGTGGGGAAACTTGCAGCCCATGCTGGAAGTGACGGGATGTGCGGTTTCAATCCATTTACAGCTCCATATCTCCAATGTGCCAAGACAAGGGGTGCCATGGGTGTGAGAATCACTGCCAGAGAGAGATGGGGGGGAATCAGTTTAAATACACACAAATGGGATGGGTTGTGAATGTAGACATAAAGGGGGAGATTGAGAGACTGTGTCATCGAAGGATGTGTTCACAACTTTAGAATGCTGACGGGTAGACATACTCCCCAACACTGAAAACACTACATCGATCCAACATTGTCGACTGATTCAATCCGGACACATCACCACTTCCACCTCACCTACACCATCACTAACAGCAGGGCCATGCACATTCAATTTCATTCCCTCCCTCCCTTTCCCTCATTCCAGTAGGAACCGCCTAGAATAGGACAGAAAAGGCCAAGCGGGCTGGTGGTGTTCCCCACATCAGTTCCCTCACCCACCTTCCCCCGCCGCATGGGGAGGTGCCTGGAATGAACCGGAGAGAACCAGGACGACCTGTGTGGAGATTTCAAAATATACACGTTCCACCGACCAAGTAAGGAGCAATGTTCAGTGAAGGGTAATTCTCACTTTAACCCCACTGTCAGTTCCATTTCCACCTGGCACAGCTTAGAAACCGTGTCCCTGATGCCATCTCCGTTTTATATCGAGCTGGTACAAATGGAATCCCCACGGTCTCGGTGGGCAGGAGGGTGGGCTCACAACACATCGTCTCCACCAGCTCCCAGGAAGGGAGCACAGAGTCTCCCTCCTACACCTCCTCCTTCAGACAGCTCAGATACTGAAACTAACCTGTAATATTTACTAGTCTCCCAACTTGTCCTTACATCTTCAATAATCAAGCATTGAAAATCTCACAGAGTCACAGTCCCCATGGAACAACTGAAATACTGTCACACTCACTGGAGTGAGCAAATAGTGATGTACTCTCATGGAGTGACTCAAATAATGAAATGCTGTCCACGGAATAACAGGAATCCTGGCACACACCAGATGGAATGAATGAAATATTGACAAACCACAGAGCCAGAAAATTTTTGGTAGGCTCCCCTTATTTGTGTAAGTATCGGTGTGTTTGCATGTGTTTCTCTGTGTGAGGCAGGTCTGACAGTCGCTGAGATAATGGGAACTGCAGATGCTGAAGAATCCAAGATAATAAAGTGTGGAGCTGGATGAACACAGCAGGACAAGCAGCATCTTAGGAGCACAAAAGCTGACGTTTCTGGCCTAGACCCTTCGTCAGAGAGGGGGATGGGGAGAGGGTTCTGGAATAAATAGGGAGAGAGGAGGAGGCGGACCAAAGATGGAGAGAAAAGAAGAGAGGTGGAGAGGAGAGTATAGGTAGGGAGGAAGGGAGCGGATATGTCAGTCCAGGGAAGACAGACAGGTCAAGGAGGTGAGATGAGGTTAGAACGTAGGAAATGGAGGTACAGCTTGGGGTGGGAGGAAGGGATTGGTGAGAGGAAGAACAGGTTAGGGAGGCAGAGACAGGCTGGGCTGGTTTTGGGATGCAGTCGGGGGAGGGGACAAACTGGGCAGGTTGTGTGGTGCAGTCGGGGGAGGGGATGAACTGGGCTGGTTTTTGGATGCGGTGGGGGAAGGGGTGATTTTGAAGCTGGTGAAGCCCACATTGATACTATTGGGCTGCAGGGTTCCCAAGCGGAATACGAGTTGCTGTTCCTGCAACCTTCGCGTGGCATCATTGTGGCACTGCAGGAGGCCCATGATGGACATGTCATCTAAAGAATGGGAGGGGGAGTTGAAATGGTTCGCGACTGGGAGGTGCAGTTGTTTATTGCAAACCGAGTGGAGGTGTTCTGCAAAGCGATCCCCAAGCCTCCGCTTTGTTTCCCCAATGTAGAGGAAGCCGCACCGGGTGCAATGGATCCAGTATACCACATTGGCAGATGTGCAGGTGAACCTCTGCTTAATATGGAAAGTCATCTTGGGGCCTGGGATAGGGGTGAGGGAGGAGGTGTGGGGGCAAGTGTAGCATTTCCTGCGGTTGCATGGGAAGGTGCTGGGTGTGTTGGGGTTGGAGGGCAGTGTGGAGCGAACAAGGGAGTCACGGACAGAGTGGTCTCTCCGGAAAGCAGACAGGGGAGGGGATGGAAAAATGTCTTGGGTGGTGGGGTCGGATTGCAGATGGCGGAAGTGTCGGAGGATGATGCGTTGCATCCGGAGTTTGGTGGGGACGTGTGTGAGAACGAGGGGGATCCTCTTTGGGCGGTTGTGGTGGGGGCGGGGTGTGAGGGATGTGTTGCGGGAAAAGCGGGAGACGCGGTCAAGGGCGTTCTCTACCACTGTGGGGCGAACGTTGCGGTCCTTGAAGAACTTGGACATCTGGGATGTGCGGGAGTGGAATGCCTCATCGTGGAAGCAGATGCGGCGAAGGCGGAGGAACTGGGAATAGGGGATGAAATTTTTGCAGGAGGGTGGGTGGGAGGAGGTGTATTCTAGGTAGCTGTGGGAGTCGGTGGGCTCGAAATGGACATCAGTTACAAGCTGAGACGGAGACTGTGAGGTCCAGGAAGGTGAGGGATTTGATGGAAATGGCCCAGGTGAACTGAAGTTTGGGGTGGAAGGTGTAGGTGAAGTGAATGAACTGTTCGAGCTCCTCTGGGGAGCAAGAGGCGGCGCCGATACAGTCATCAATGTACCGGAGGAAGAGGTGGGGTTTGGGGCCTGTGTAGGTGTCGAAGAGGGACTGTTCCACGAAACCTACAAAGAGGCAGGCAGAGCTGGGGCCCATGCGGGTGCCCATGTCCACCCACTTTGTCTGTAGGAAGTGGGAGGAATCGAAAGAGAACCAGAGAAATTCTGATAGGTTCCCCGTATTTGTGTAAGTATCGGTGTATTTGTGTGTGTTTCTGTGTGTCTCTGTGTGGGGCAGGTCTGACAGTCTCTGTGATGTTTGATGAGATGCAATGCCACCCTCTGCTGGCCTCCACACACCACTGCACAGGCAGCAGCAGAGGATGGGAACCATCAGGGATTTTTTCAGAGAGGGCCTGGGAGGGCAGCAGCGCACGACACCATCCAAACTGATTTCTTCCTCATGTACTTATCAAAATGTCTTTTAAGTATTGTAACTGTACCCACTTCCACCATTTCATCTGGAATTTTATTCCATATGCGAACACTCTCTGTAAAATAATTGCCCCTCATGTCTCTTTTAAAATGTTTGATCCTCAAAATTTGAAACATCCCCACAGCCTTGAAATCCTCCATCCCCAAGAAAAGATAACCGACATTCAACTTATTTGTGCACCTCATGATTTATAAGCCTCAATCAGGTCACCCTCATTCTCCTGTGCACAAGTCACTAAAGTCCCAGCCTATCCAGCCTCTGAAAACACTCTGAAGTGGTGATGTATCCGGATTGAATCAGGCGACAGTGTTGGACCCACGCAGTGTTTTCGGTGTAAGGGAGCATGTCTACATGACAGCATTCTGAAACTTGTGAACAAATCCTTCCATGACACTGTCTCTCTATCTCCCCCTCTCTATCTATATACCCAACCCATCCCATTTGTTCATATTTAAACCGATTCCAGACCATCTCTCTCTGGCAGTGACACCCATGGCACCCCTTGTCCTGGCACAGGCAGCACAGTGGCTCAGTGGTTAGCACTGCAGCCTCACAGCACCAGGGACCTGGGTTCAATTCCAGCCTCGGGCAACTGTCTGTGCGGAGTTTGTACGTTCTCCCCGTGTCTGCGTGGGTTTCCTCCAGGTGTTTCGGTTTCCTCCCACAGTCCAAAGACGTGCAGGCTTGGTGGATTGGCCATGCTAAATTGCCCGCAGTGTTCAGGAGTGTGTGGGTTACAGGGGGATGGGTCTGGGTGGGATGCTTCAAGGTGTGGTGTGGATTTGTTGTGCCAAAGGGCCTGTTTCCACACCGTAGAGAATCTCATCTAATCCTTATATCTCAAACCATCCATTCTCACCGACATCCTGGTAAATCTCTGCTGTTCGCTCTCCAGATTAATATTATCCTGCCTATAACAGTGCGACCAGAACTGGACACAGTCCATCAGAAGATGCCTCACCTACATCCTGTACAACATGAAAATGACATCCCAACTCCCAAACTCAAAGGTCTGAGCAAAGAAGGTAACGAACTAAATACCTTCTTCACCAGCCTGTCTGTATGTGACACAGACTTCGAAGAATTATACCTGATGGCTGAGCCTCTGTTCTGCAAAACTAACAAAAGCCCTAATTTAAATTGTATAAGTCCTGCCCTTGTTTGTTTTACCAATAGCAATATCTTGCATTTATGCAAATTAAACACAATCTGCCACAACACAGCCCAGTGAGTGATATTCCCACCACACCTCCAAACAACCCTGACATGTTTTGAAAGACCCTCCCAGCTCCAGAAGGCCAACAAACTCCGGTCTTTATTTTCGCAAAGACTCCCTCCATCCCATTCTCTCAGTTCCTCCGTATGCAGCACATATGTTCAGATGAGGCTAACTTCAACAAGAGAGCCTCCGACATGTCCACCTTCCTCCTCAACTAAGGATTTCCCAGCTCCTTTGTTGACAGGGGTCTCAACCAGGTCTGATCCATCTCACACACTTCTGTCCTCACTCCTTCTCCTTCCTCTCACAACAGCGATAGGGTTCCCCTTAGCCTCACTGACCATCCCACCGGCATCCACATCCAGAAGATCATCAGGCGCCATTTCTGCAACTTTCAGTGAGATGCCACCACCAGACCACCTCTCCCTTGATAACAAAGTGTGAAGCTGGATGAACAGAGCAGGCCAAGCAGCATCACAGGCCTGCCTTCCGCAGGGACCGTTCTCTCCGGGACACCCTGGTACACACTTCCTTCACCCTCAACAATTCCCCACAGCCCTATGGCCCTTCCCCTGTAACCAGTGAAGGTGCAACACCTGCCCATTTACTCCCTCCCTCCCCAGTATCCAAGGGCCCAAACATACCTTCCAGGTGAAGCAACACTTCACCCGCACTTCCCAGAATCTAGGCGACTGCATTCGCTGCTCACAATGTGGTCTCCTCTACATTGGGAAATGAAGTCAAGACATGGTGAATGCGAGGTAGAACATCTATGCTCAGCTTGTAAAAAAAGTCTCTGAACTGCCTGTTGCCTGCCACTTTAATGCACCACCCTGCTCCCTGGCCAACATCTCTGTCTCTGGCTTGCTGCAATGTTGCAGTGAAGCCCAAAGTAAGCTGGAGGAACAACACCTCATTTTCCACTTGGGGACCCTGCAGCCCTCCGGACTCAATATTGAGTTCAATAATTTTACGGCCTATACTCCCCCATGTCCCACACCCCACTGCACACAGCAGGCCTTGTTACCACATACCCTGCCATGACACACTTCCCTGTTGTTAGTCACTAACAGTCCCTATTGGCAACTACTCACCCTCCCAGCCTGATCGTTATTAACTCCTTTGTCTGTCCAACTTCTTTCTCTCTCTTTGGGCCCGAGCATCTCGTTCACTCTCTACCCCACTCACCTCCCTATTGTCAGCATATAAACTGACATGTTCTCAGCCACCATCAATTCTAAGGAAGGGTCACTGAACACCAAGCATTGACTCTTCTTTTTTCCTTCAAAGATGCTGCCAGATCTGCTGAGCTTTTCCAGCAACTTTGTTTTTGATCCTAGATTATAATTTGTTGCTGTGTAACATTTAATGCTTTTAGGAGGAGGGCAGTCACACCTTAGAGGTGGGAAATAGTGATCTGCAATATGATCTTTTGTGGTTGGAAATTACGCTCTTTTGTCGTGTCTGGTGTTCAGTAATGTCTAATCGAAATTCTTCATAGTGCAGAACATGTCTGCAGAATTTCTTTCCCTAATATTGCACTCTCCAGATATAGTAGGAACAGCTGCTGCTGGAGAATCTGAGATAACAAAGTATCGAGCTGGATGAACACAGCGGGCCAAGCTGCATCAGAGGAGCAGGAAAGCTGACATTTCGGGTCTGGACCCTTCTTCAGAAATGGGGGAGGGGAAGGGGATTCTGGAATAAATAGAGAGTGAGAGGGGGAGGCGGATGGAAGATGGATAAATGAACAGATAGGTGGAGAGGAGACAGACACGTCAAGGAGGCTGGGACGGAGCCAGTAAAGGTGAGTGTAGGTGGGGAGTTAGGGTGGAGGTTGGTCAGTCAAGGGAAGCCGGACAGGTCAAGGAGACAGGGATGAGACTGGTTGGTAGGAGGTAGGGGCGGGGGTTGAGGTGGGAGGAGTGGATCAGTGGGAGAAAGGATGGACAGGCCAGGGAGGCAGGGACAAGCTGGGCTTGTTTTGGGATGCAGGTGGTGGTCGGGAGATTTTGAAGCTTGTGAAGTCCACATTGATACCATTGGGCTGCAGGGTTCCCAAGCAAAGTACGAGGTCCTGTTCCTGCAGCCTTCGGGTGGCATCGTTGTGGCATTGGATGAGTCCCAGGATGGACATGTCATCCAGGGTGTGGAGCGTAGATGTTCCACAAAGCGGTCTCGAAGGCTCCGCTTGTTTTCCCAAATGAACAGGAGGCCACTTCAGGAACACGGGATACAATATACGTCAGCAGATGTGCAGGTGAACATCTGTTTGATGTGGAAAGTTTTCCTGTGGCCTGGGATGGAGGGGACGGGGTGGTGGGGTAGGGGCAGGTTCCGCACTTCTCGCAGTTGCAGGGAAAAGAGCCAGGTGATGTGGAGCTGGAGCGAAGTGTGGAGCAGACAAGAGATTCATGGAGAAAGTGGTCCCTCCAGAAAGCAGGGAAGAGTGGCGTGGGAAAAATGTCTTTGGTGGTGGGGTCAGATTGCAGATGGCACAGGTGCTGGAGGATGATGTATTGGATCCGGAGGTTGGTGGGGGTGGTCGGGGCGGGTGGGGTACCTAAGGACGAGAAGATTCTGTTTGGGTTTTATTGAGGGGAGGCGGTGTGAGGGATGAGTTGCGGAAAACATGAGAGATGCGTTCGAGGATATTTTCAACCACTGTGGAGGGGGAGTTGCAACCCTTGAAAAACGAAGACACCTGGGATGCCTGGAAGTGGAATGCCTCATCTCAGGAACAGATGCAGAGGAGGCGAAGGAATTGGGAATAGAGGATGACATTTTTGCAGGATGGTGGGTGGGAAGAAGTGTATTCTAGGTAGCTGTGGGAGTTGGTAGGCTTGAAATGGATATTGATTTCCAGGTGGTTTCCAGAGATGGAAACACAGAGGCCCAGGAAGGAGAGAGATGTATCACAAATGGTCCGGGGAACTCAAGGTTGGGAAGGAAGATGTTGGTGAAGTGGATGAACTGTTTGAGCTCCTTTTGGGAGCACGAGGCGGCACCGATACAGTTATCAATATAACGGAGGAAGAGGTGGGGTTTAAGGCCAGCGTAGCTTCGGAAAAGGGATTGTTCTATGTAACCTACAAAGAGCCAGGCATAGCTTGGGCCCAAGCGGGTACCTACGGCCAACCCCTTTGTCCGTAGGAAGTGGAAGGACTTGAAGGAGAAGTTATTAATGGTGAGGACGAGTTCAGCTAAGCGGACAAGGGTGTCAGTGAAGGGGTACCGGTCGGGCCTGGGGGACAGGAAGAAGCAGAGGTCCTTTAGGTCATCTGTTTTGGGATTACAAGTATGCAGGGATTGGAGGTCCATGGTGACGATGAGGTGTTGGGTACCAGGGAATTGGAAGTTCTGGAGGAGGTGGAGGGCGTGGGTGGTATCATGGACATTGGTGGGGAGTTGCTGGACCAAGGTGGGGGGGAATGGTGTCCTGATAGGTGGAGATAATTTCGGTGGGGCAGCAGCAGGCAAACACAATGGGTTGACCAGGGCAGGCAGGTTTGTGGATTTTGGGAAGGAGATAGAATCAGGCGGTGCAGGATTAGGGAATGATGAGGTTGGAGGCTGTGAGTGGGAGGTCACCTGAGGTGATGACATTGAGGATGGTCTGGGAGATGATGTATTGGTGGCCAGGCTTGCGGTCATGATCAAGGAGGCAGTAGAGGGAGGTGTCAGAGAGCTGGCATCTGGTCTCAGCAATATGGAGGTCAGTGCGCCATTCTACAACTGTGCTTCCCTTGTCAGCGGGTTTTATAGTGATGTTAGGGTTGGAGACAAGGGAGCGGCGGGCTGTGTGTTCTGCGGGACGAGGTTGGAGTGGGTGAGAGGGGTGGAGAGGTTGAGGCAATTGATGCCTCAATGGCATTTGGAGATGAAGAAGTCGAGGTGGGGTGGTAGGAGGCCTGGGGATGGTGACCAGGAGGAGGGGGTGTGTTGGCAGTGGGAGAAGGGGTCAGTCGAGGGAGGATTTCAGATAATAACCATTTAAGCTGGAAATCATAGCCAAGCAATTAAAGATGTTAATAGTTTATCTCAATGGCACAGCATATTCCCTCAACATCCTGTACTTGAGGCAAGTACCTTGCATTTGTTCAACACTGAAAAATCTTCCCTGTGTAATTCAGTAAATTTAACTAGAATTTGATAAATTCAAATTCAGCTGAAAGTTGGCACATAAAATATGACTCAAAATCTGGGCATGACTTTGGTCTTGTGTAATGGGTTGCACCAATAACTCCGTGCCAGAGCTCTGATTCAATTCCAATCTCTGAATCTATGATAATATCACTAGCTCTGGACCAGAAGTTCTGGATACAACTCCTGCCAGTCGCAGAGGTGTGTCACAGCCTGTCAGAACAGGTTGATGAGAAAATATACGGGACAGTCATATCGTAGATTCAGGGGCCATCGCAGTGTGGTGGCCTTCACCTTAGGACCAGAGGTCTCGATTCAAATCCCACAGCAGTGTTTCATAAAATGTCTAAACAAGTTGGTTAATTTGTTTTCCAGAATTGTGACTTGATTGAGAAGGACCAGTGTTGAATTTCAGAATTCAGCCCCGTGATAACAGAAAGCACAGCCATTCGTGTTGATTGGAGTAAAATGTGCACCTTATATATGTTTATAAAATCATGAAGGGCATGGATAGGGTGAATAGTCAGGGTCTTTTTCTAGTGTATGGGGAGTCAAACATTAGAAGGCACAGGTTTATGGAACAACGGGAAAGATTTAAAAACCATATGAATGAACTTCCAGATCAAGTGCTGGAGGCTTGTGAAAACACCATTTCAAAGGATGAGTATATGTATTGGAAGGGTCCAGAGGAATGTAGACCAAATGCTGGCAAATGGGATGAGATTAATTTCGGAGAGCTGGGCAGCATGGACATGTGGACCAAAGGATTTGTTCCCATACTGTGCATGTTTATGATTCATTCATTTGCTCAGGATCTCTTTGTAATCTTGGATAACCTTGTCTGTCCATGGTTCAAATAATCTCAGTGTCATCCGTAAACTTGCTAACCTTGCCTTCTATAATTTTCATCTAAATCATTCATTTAAATGACAACCAAAAGTAAATCTAGCACGGATCCCTGTGGATCACCGCTAACCACAGGCTTCCCGCCTGAAGGACAATCCTCCATGACCACCATGTTTCCTGCCATAATGCAGAAACAGACACACGCACGCACACACGCACACGCACGCACTTGCACACACGCACACAGCCGTGGAGATAGATACATTTTGATGAATAAGCAGTTCAAGGGTGATGGTGAGAAGGCAAGAGAATTGTTTTGAGAAATATGTCAAGCATAATCAAACAGCAGAGCAGAATCAATGGGCCAGATGGCAAATTAGAACAGAGAACATAGAACAGTACAGCACAGAACAGGCCCTTCAGCCCACAATGTTGTGCCGATCATTGATCCTCATGTATGCACCCTCAAATTTCTGTGACCATATGCATGTCCAGCAGTCTCTTAAATGACCCCAATGACCTTGCTTCCACAACTGCTGCTGGCAACGCATTCCATGCTCTCACAACTCTCTGTGTAAAGAACCCGCCTCTGACATCCCCTCTATACTTTCCTCCAATTTCTTATCCTGTCTGGTCTGAAGGTATCGGGAATATTTACAGGAGGTAATTTGCTGTGAGGCTAACACACTTTAAGGAGTCTCCCAATTAAGACTAAGATACGAATATATCTTTCTCTTTAACATTGTGCTGTCTGTGGTGTTCTCATCCCCAGGGAATAGTGAAGACTGGGTTAGTGAAGATATTCAAGGCGGAGCTCAACTGACCTTTAATGGACAAGAGAGTCCATTATTGGGAAGAAACAGGAAAAGTGTGTTCAGCCACAAACAGATCAGCCATGATCTTTCTAAATTAAGCAGCAGGCTCGAGGGTCCAACTGGCCGACTGCAGCTCGTATCCTGTTTGTTGTTGTCTCACTCCTCCCTTCAAAGCTGTTACAGAGGAGAAGGATGTCCTCATTCAAACAGTCATGCTTGCTATCATAGAGACACAGAGATATACAGCATGAAAACAGACCCTTCTTTCCAACTCATCCACGCCATCCAGATATCCGAAATAAATCTGGGCCCATTTGCCAGCATTTGGTCCATTCCTCTCTAAACCATTCCGAAACATATACCCATCCTGATGCCATTTAAATGTTGTAATTGTACCAGCCTCCACCACTTCCTCTGGCAGCTCATTCCATAAACACACCACCCTCTGCATGAAAATGGTGCCCCTTAAGTCCCTTTTAAACCTTTCCCCACTCTCCTTGAAGCTGTGCCCTCTCATTTTGGACTCCCCCACCCCGGGGAAAAGACCTTGGCTGTTTACACTCCTGTGTCTCCTATGACTTTGCAAACGTCTGGATGGTCACTCATCAATGATATTTTCTTTTATTGTGTACCAATTGTGGCAATTTTTCCACACAGCACCCACAGCCAAAAATGAAATTAACCAGAAGCTTATCTATATTTGTGATGTTCTTAAAGGGACAGATGTCACCCAGACTGATAGGAAACCTCCCCTCCTCCTCGATACATTTCCGGGGAAAATTGAGCACCTGATTGAGAGGGCAGACTAGATTTATTGCTGCATCTGAAAGACAGCATTTTTGACCGTGCAGCATTCTACTCAAAAGTCAGCCGATATCCTGTGCTTGTTTTTTAAACGCTCAAGGATCAGAATCATTGACAGTACAACCTCTACCTGATGATCTAAAAACAAATGGCCCTAATGGTGTGTTGCTGAGCTCAGATACTTCTCGACAACCAGCTACACACCACAGGACAGGCCCTGCAACCTTTCCCAGCTGCTACACAGCGAGCCATGGTCAGCCAACAGGAAATGCAGAATGTAGATAATTGTTTAGTTTCAGGTTGGAAAGCTGAGACTAACGGAATTCCTCAAGGAATGTTGTGAGCTCATCAACAGTTTACAATCCAGATTAACGATTTCGATGAAGGGCTGATAGGTTTGGAGCTCAATGTGCTAGCACAGCATTATAGTCATCCAAGAAGATGACAAGTGGAGGGAGATGATCTACACTGGTGTGTAGACAGGAGTTGTTCGGGAGCAAACTTCCGGCAATGCAAATAAAACAGTACAGTGTGGGTTGTGGGACATTTGTGTTTTGGGGAAAGGATAAAACAGCAGTAAATTATATGACTGGAGAAGTAACGCAGAGATCGGTGCTACTGAGTGACTTGTGTGTCCTGGTACAGATATCATATTAAGTTAGTCTGAAGAGTCGCAAGTGATTTGGAAAGTAAATGGAATAGTGCTGTATCTTGAAAAGGGTGCTGGGTATGATGTTAGGCATGTTTCCCTGCTTCTCTACAGGGCATTGCTGAGAATCCATCTCATGCTCTGTCTATAGTTATGATGCCAGAAACTAAAAAAAAATCACAATGGCCTTTGAAACTTTTCAAAGATGGTTCTCTATACACTGTCCTGTGATAAAGGCATTATATTATGGAGGATTAACAGTTTAGTTCTGAGAACCAGAAATATTCTTGGATCTATAAGAACTTGAGGAGAGTGTAAATGGTGAATACCTGATGGATAATTTGTCTTGATTGGGGGAAATAATTTTAAAAATAAAACTGATTCTTAGGAAGGTTCACTTGACCTGAAACATTAATTCTAATTTCTCTTCATAGATGCTGCCAGGCTGCTGAACTTTTCCACGAATTCTGTATTTCTTTAGGAGTAAGTCACATTCATTTTAATATAGATGTTGTGAAGACATCAAGACTCGTTATTTTTAAATTATGCAGGCACATATAAACATGTCTTTAAATCAAGTAGGTCCTTTTGTTGCTCAGGAAATGACTCTGTGTATGACAGCAGCAATGATGCACCAAAATGGAGCAGGGAATGTGATGGAAACAAATGGCTCCGACAATGTTCAAGAGGACCTCACATGTTCATGTTGGGGGTTGCACAGCATTATTGCGTGATTCAACTCAGAGAGGGGAAAAGAAACGCAACCTCCCTGAAAAGCAACAGTCTATCGCTCCCTCTCTATTTCCTTGTTCCTCATCGCATCAATGTATGAGAGCTGAAAACGCACCAATCATCTTTACCACTCATGGAGGATTCATGATGAGGATTAATTGGCATCTCCCACTGCCTGTAGCAAAGGGAATTCAGCCAAATCTAACAGTTCCAGGAAATAATCCCATTGCCAACAACTTGTGCGAGCAGAATAAATTTGGAAGCAGAATTAGAGTTGGGACAATCTCTCACATTTTTCCTTTCATCATGAGTTCAACTGTTACGTGGACAAATTTCTTTCAAATTAATATTTCAGCGTGTCATCAAATATACGTGTGTGTGTGTGTGTGTTTGTGTGTGTGTGTGTGTGTGTGTGTCTGCGCGTGTGTTTGTGTGCGTGTGTGTGTCTGTGTGTGTGTTTGTGTGCTTGTGTGTGTGTGTGTGTGTGTTTGTGTGTGTGTGTGTGTGTATGTGTGTGTGTGTCTTTCTTCTTTGCATCATAGTTTGAGTAAAATTGGTTTGGTCATAAATGTGTCATTTTAGCAGATTAAAGAAAACTGTCTGACTCTTTCCTAACACTGACCCTGACCCAGTCTGAGACCTATATTATCAGCCACATCACCAACCTGGTTACATTTAAAATTTGTAGTGATCAGGGGAGAGGTGGGACTAGAAAAGAAACAGTGACCCGGCAAGCCAGTGCACCAGAGACCAGTGAGCCTGACATGAGAGCTGAATAAGTTGTTGAGGGGGATTCTGAAGGATAGGATTTACATGCATTTGGAAAGGCAAGAAGTGAATACGGATAGTAAACATTGCTTTGTACAGTGTAAATCACATCTCACTGACTTGATTATTTTTAAGAGGTGATGAAGAAGGTTGATGAAGGCAGTGTGGCAGACATTTTCCAAATGGGCTTCAGGAAGGTGTTCCATAACGTTCCGAATGGTAGACAGATTAGTAATGGGTAATCACATGGGATCCGGGGGGAGAGAGTCAATTGAATTCAAAATTGGCTTGAAGGCAGAGGATTGTTTTACAGACTAGAGACCAGTGACCAGTGGTGTGCCGCCTGTATCAGTGCTGAGTTCACTGCTTTCCATTATTAATATAAAGGGATTGGATGTGAATGTCAGAGGCATGGTTCGTAAGTTTACAGATGACATCAAAAAGTGGCGCCGTGGACAGTGGTGAGGTTTATCTCTGAGTGCAAAGGGACATTGATCAGATGGGGCAAAGGGCCAAGGTGTGGCTGATGGAGTTTAATTTAGATAAATGAGAGGTTTTGCGTTTGGTAGAGTAAAGCAGGGCAGGACTTTGTGTCCCACACCTCAGGAAGGACATATTAGCCCTGGAGCGTGTCCAGCGGAGATTCACACGGATGATCCCTGGAATGGAAGTTTTCACGTATGATGAACGGCTAAGGATCCTGGGATTGTACTCATCAGAGTTCAGAAGGTTGAGGGGAGACCCAATAGAAACTTACAAAATAATGGATGGCTTAGAAGGGGTGGACGCTAGGAAGTTGTTTCTGTTGGGCGGGAGACTAGGGGAGACTAAGTTGTTTCTGTTAGGCGGGATGAGAGCGAGGGCCAGACAGAGAGAGCGCCAGGAGGCTGTCGGGAAGATAACGTTTTTTGTTCCCACTTTAAAAAGCTTACCTCGAGCTGGGGATGTCTTCATTTATTTGGGCAGAAAAAAGAGTGGAAGGGCGACAGTCATTGGGGATTCAATTGTAAGTGGAATAGACAGGCGGTTCTGCGGTCGAAAACGGGACTCCCGAATGTTATGTTGCCTCCCAGGTGCACGGACCAGGGATGGCTCCGATCGGCTGCAGAACATTCTGAAGTCGGGGGGTGGGGCGAACAGCCAGTTGTCGTGGCTGCATATAGGAACCAACGATAGAGGCAGAAAATGGGATGAGGTCCAAGAAGCAGAATTTAGGGATTTAGGAGACAAGTTAAAAAGTAAGACCTCAGAGGTAGTAATCTCAGGTTTGCTGCCAGTGTCACATGCTCGTCAGTGCAGAAATGAAAGAACAGCTAGGATGGATGCGTGGCTTGAGAGATGCTGTAGGAGGGAAGGGTTCAGATTTTTGGGACATTGGAACCGGTTCTGGAAAACGTTGAACTATTACAAATTGGATGGTCTACAGCTGAGCCAGACTGGAACCAATGTCTTTGGGGGTGCTTTTGCTAATGTTGTGTGGGAGGGTTTAAACTAATGTGGCAGGGGGGTGGGAACCAAATATTGGACAGAAAAGAGGTAGGAACGAAAGCCTGTAGGGAACTAGTTAATGGAGTCAGTGTGACTAAAGGGAATAGTAGTCAGGGAGCAGATGATGAACACAAAGGGACAGGTGGTCTGAGGTGCATTTGTTTTAATGCGAGAAGTGCAGTTGATAAGGCAGATGTGCTCAGGGCTTGGACCAGTACCTGGAAGTATGATGTTACTGCTATTACTGAGGCTTGGTTGAGGGAAGAGAATGCTTGGCAACTAGTTGTCCCTGGATATCGATGCTTCAGTGGGGTTAGAGAGGGAGCTAAAAGGGGTGGAGGAGTTGCAGTACTTGTCAAAGATGATAACACAGCCGTACTGAAGGAGGGCTCCATGGAGGACTGAAGCAATGAAGCAATATGGGTAGAACTCAGAAATAGGAAGGATGCAGTAACAATGTTGGGGCTGTACGACAGGTCTCCCAGCAGCGAGCGTGAGATAGAGGTACAAATATGTAAACAGATAATGGAAAGGTGTAGGAGAAACAGGGCGGTGGTGATGGGAGATTTTAATTTTCCCAACATTGACTGGGATTCACTCAGTGTGAGGGGTCAAGACGGAGCAGAATTTGTAAAGTGTGTCCAGGAGGGCTTTCCAGAGCAGTGTGTGTGTAGCCCAACTCGGGAAGGGGCCATACTGGACCTGATGCTGGGGAATGAACCTGGCCAGGTGGTTGATATTACAGTCGGGGACTACTTTGGAAATAGCGACCACAATTCCGTAAGTTTTACAATACTCATGGACAAGGATGGGAGTGGTCCTAAAGGAAGAGTACTAAACTGGGGGAAGGCTGACTGTACCAAGATTCGGCAGGATCTGAGGAATGTAGTTCGGGAGAAACTGTTTGAAGAAAAATCCACATTTGATATGTGGGAGGCTTTCAAGGAGAGGTTGAATAGCGTGCCGGAGAGACATGTTCCTGTAAAAATGAGGAATAGAAATGGCACGATGAAGGAACCATGGATGACAGTTGAAATTGTGAGACTAGCCAAGAGGAAAAAGGAAGCATACATGAGGTCTGGGCGACTGAAGACAGATGAAGCTTTGCAAGAATATCGGGAATGTAGATCGAATCTGAAACGAAGGATTAAGAGGACAAAGAGAGGACATGAGATATTGCTGGCAAACATGGTTAAGGAAAATCCCAAAGCCTTTTATTCATATATAAAGAGCAAGAGGGTAACGAGAGAAAGGATTGGCCCACTTAAGGACAAAGAAGGAAAGTTATGTGCTGATTCAGAGAAAATGGGTGACATTCTTAACGAGTATTTTGCATCGGTATTCACCAAGGAGAGGGACATGACAGATGTTGAGGTTGGGGATAGATGTACTCTAGGTCAAGTTGACATGAGGAAGGAGGAAGTGTTGGGTATCCTAAAAGTCATTAAGGTGGACATGTTCCCTGGTCCGGATGGTATCCATCCCAGGTTGATGAGGGAAGCGAGAGAGGACATAGACGGGGCCTTAACAGATATCTTTGCAGCATCCTTAGACACGGGTGAGGTCCCGAAGGACTGGAGACTTGCGAATGTTGTCGCCTTGTTTAAGAAGGGTAGCAAGGATAATCCAGGTAATTATCGACAGGTGAGCCTGACTTCAGTGGTAGGGAAGCTACTGGAGAAGATACTGAAGGATAGGATCTATTCCCATTTGGAAGAAAATGGGCATATCAGTGATAGGCAACATGGTTTTGTGCAGGGAAGGTCATGTCTTACCAACTGAATAGTATTCTTTGAGGACGTGACAAAGTTGATTGATGAGGGAAAGGCTGTAGATGTCATATACATGGATTCAGTAAGGTGTTTGATAAGGTTCCCCATGGCAGGCTGATGGAGAACGTGAAGTCACATGGGCTCCAGGGTGTGCTAGCTGGATGGATAAAAAACTGGCTCAGCAACAGGAGACAGAGAGTTGTAGTGGAAGGGACTTTCTCAAATTGAAGACCTGTGACCAGTGGTGTTCCACAGGGATCTGTGCTGGGACCACTGTTGTTTGTGATATACATAAATGATTTGGAGGAAGGTGTAGGTGGTCTGATCAGCAAGTTTTCAGATGACACTAAGATTGGTGGAGTAGCAGACAGTGAAGGGGACTGTCAGAGATGACAGCAGAATATAGATAGACTGGAGAGTTGGGCAGATAAATGGCAGATGAAGTTCAATCCAGGTAAATGCGAGGTGATGCATTTTGGAAGATCAAATTCAAGGGCGAACTATACAGTAAATGGAAAGGTCCGAGGGAAAATTGATGAACAGAGAGATCTGGGTGTTTTGGTCCATTGTTCCCTGAAGATGACAATGCAGGTCAATAGGGTGGTCAAGAAGGCATATGGCATGTTTTCCTTCATTGGATGGGGTATTGAGTACAAGAGTTGGCAGGTCATGTTGCAGTTGTAGAGGACTTTGGCCCGTCACATTTGGAGTACTGTGTATAGCTCTGTTGACCATATTACCAAAAGGATGTGGATGCTTTGGAGAGGGTGCAGAGGAGGTTCACCAGGATGTCGCCTGGTATGGAGGGTGCTAGCTATGAAGAGAGGTTGAGTAGATTAGGATTATTTTCATTTGAAAGACAGAGATTGAGGGGGGACCTGATTGAGGTCTACAAAATCATGAGGGGGAAAGCCAGGGTGGATCGCAAAAAGCTTTTTCCCAGAGTGGGAGATTCAATTATGAGGGGTCATGATTTCAAAGTGAGAGGAGGAATGTTTAAGGGAGATATGCGTGGAAAGTTCTTTACACAGACGTTGGTGGGTGCTTGGAACGCGTTGCCAGTGGAGCTGGTAGACGCAGGCACGTTAGCGTCTTTTAAGATATATTTGGACAGGTATATGGATGGGCAGGGGGAAAATGGACCCAGACCGTTAGAAAATAGATGACAGGTTAGACAGAGGATCTTCTGGATGTGAGTTTACTCGCTCAGCTGGAAGGTTAGTTTTCAGATGTTTCATCACCATTCTAGGTAACATCATCAGCGAGCCTCCGATGAAGCGCTGGTGTTATGTCCCGCTTTCTATTTATCTGTTTCGGCTTCCTTGGTTTGGTGATGTCATTTCCTGTGTTGGTGATGTCATTTCCTGTTCTTTTTGTCAGAGGATGGTAGATGGGCTCCAAATCAATGTGTTTGTTGATGGAGTTCCGGTTGGAATGCCATGCTTCTAGGAATTCTCGAGCGTGTCTTTGTTTGGCTTGTCCTAGGATAGATGTGTTGTCCCAATCAAACAGGACATATGCGCAATCAAATGGACAAACAGGCAGAAAGCTAGCCACCAGGATACATGAACATCAACTAGCCACAAACCGACATGTACACTATCACTCGTATCCTTACGAACAGGTGAGGAAGGTCAGCACTTTGATTGGGACAACACATCCATCCTCGGACAAGCCAAACAGAGACACACACGAGAATTCCTAGAATCATGGCATTCCAACCGGAACTCCATCAACAAACACATTGATTTGGAGCCCATCTACCATCTTCTGAGAAAAAGAACAGAAAATGACATCACCAACCCAAAGAAACCTTAACAGATAAACAGAAAGCGGGACATAACACCAGCGCTTCATCGGAGGCTCACTGATGATGTTACCTAGAATGGTGACGAAACGTCTGAAAACTAACCTTCCACCTTAGTGAGCAAACTCACATCCAGAAACTCAACTTGAGCTACAAATCTTCTCAAAACTCGCTAACAGAGGATCTTGATTGGCATAGGCTTGGAGGGCCGAAGGGCCTGTTCCTGTGCTGTAATTTTCTTTGTTCTTTGTTCTTTGGCCCGTGGGAACAGCCTTAAAATTAGAGGCAATAACTTTAAAACTGAAATGAGACGACATTTCTTCAGCCGCAGAGTGGTTGGCTTGTGCAATTAATTTCCACGGAGTGCAGCGGAGGCCAGGACGTTGGATGCCTTCAAGGCAGAGATCGACAAATTCTTGATCTCACAAGGAATCAAGGGCTACAGGAAGAGTGCAGGGAAGTGGAGTTGAAATGCCCATCAGCCATGATTTAAAAGGCAGAGTGGACTTGATGGGCCGAATGGCCTTACTTCCACTCCTATGTCTTATCGGCTTCTGGTCTTATACAGTTAATGCTGTGGACTGTTGCTGAATAAAGAGACCTTGGGTGCACACACATAGTTCCTTGAAAGTGGAGGAGCATGTGAGACAGGGTAGGGAAGGACACATTTGTCATGATTGCCCTAATCAATAGGAACATTGGGTATAGCGGTTGGGATGGCATGTTGCTCCTGTACAGGACATTGTTGAGGCCACTTTAAGAATACTGCGCACACATATCGGTTGGCTCTGCTGAAGGAAGAAAGTTGCTATTTTTGAGAGGGTGCAGAAAAAAGATTTACAAGGATGTTCCTCGACTGGAGGGTTTGAACTGTAGGGAGAGGCCGAATAGTTTGAAAGGTTTTCCCCTGGAGTGTCAGAGTCTGAGGGGTGACATGACAGAGGTTTATAAAATTTCAATTCCATGAATATTCTGAATAACCAAGGTCCATTTCTCAGGGGGAGGGGAGGCCAAAAGTCAAGTGTTAAGTTCAAAGCTGAGAGTGGAACAACTTAGAAGGGAACTTAGAACAAAGAAAATTCGGCCCTCCAAGCCTGGGCAAGCCCAGGCAGGTGGGAATAGGATCGTTTGGGATTATGTTTGACATGGACTGGTTGGGCTGAAGAGCTGCCTGACCCTGTAACTCTTTCATGAGCTTTATTACCAACTCCGTGTCGACTCTGGGATGTACCAGAGCAACGTACCAACCTTCAGTTCAATTGGTTTTGAGTAATTCTTCTTTATTAATTCTAATCTCCCACAGTTACTCATTTTCACATTCACTCTGCCCTGCGGAATTTCTGGAAGATTTTCTGTATCTTCTTCATTGGAGACAGAGTAATGTGTCCCATCCAGCAGTGGGTCAGTGGGGGTGAGGTGAAGAGAGATGCCTCTGTCACCAAGTGAATACATCGGAGCACTGCACTGAGGAGATGATGGACATGGCACCTACTCCTGCTCGGAGAGTTTGAGAATCTAAACAGTTCAATGAAACTCTCAATTGACAACTATTGACAGGTTATGCTGAAACCACTAACACAAAGCCGTGACAACCTCATTTTAGAATCAAACTGTCTTCACAATTTGCAACGGACATCGGTCCAGGTAGAGACAAGAATCAGTCTCCAGTCAAAATTTTAGTAACTGCCAGTGTGGCCAGAAGAGAACTGCAACTGGAAAGGAGCAGATTATGATTCATTCATAAACAGCACTGAGGCAGAAGTGAAGACTAGGGTTATTATTGGTGATTAAGTGAATATTATGATAAAGATCAGCTCTGGGCAAAATGGGACAATTGTGGTTATGAATACTTTTCTTCATCCTTAGATGTTTGCAAGTGAAGCCATGGCATAAGAATTGAGTTTGTTATTGAAAGTGAATACAATAGTTTCCATCTTTGCCAAATACAGAAAATAGAAATCGAGATGCTGTTCACAAAGACTTACAGAATTAATAAATGGAAAGACACAGAGAAACTTACCAGGAACACCAACAAAAGCGAGAATGGGATAGTAACCTGCTTGAATAATTATCAGGACAGCTTCTATCAGAAATGTTAATGGTATCCAATTGAAAGTAAGCCAGTCAAGGCCATCGGATAAACTCCTGTCCATTGTTGGAATATTCCAATCTATTTCTCTCAGATTCTGGTGCGTTGTCGTAACATTCCACTCCATTGTTCTCACATTCTGAGCCATTGTGGGAACATCCCAATCTGCTGGTCACAGATTCTGATCTCCCCCATCTCTGGGGCTGCTGATCCCAATCGTGTTGAGGATGACACAGCCACTGATACGATGGGATACTGCATTGGAAGAAACCCCTTTCTTAATAGAAGTGGGAAACCCTCCAGTGACCCAGTCAGTATCCATGGGGACAGACATTAATTTGATTCACTGAACAAACAGCTCCAGTTCACCCCTTTCACTACAACACTTTAAATGTAACATAAATACCTGTTCTGGGTGGGAAGCTGACATTGCCTGCCATTGCTCTTAGTGCTCATCTCCAATTACTTTCACACTGTTAGACATAAAGGAGAAATGTAAAATTTCTTTTCACAGCATCGATGACTCTACTGTGTTATCCACATGAGGCGTTCGGAGTAACCACATTCCTAACAGCCATTCAAGAGGTTGTCACTGCGCTGAAGCCTCCTCCATTATAACTGTCAATGTAAGCCCTGTCTCTGGACACAACTACCCTGAACAAAGACAGGAAATGCTGAACTTTCCTCTCATTGCCCTAATAAGGCAACATTTTATCTTTAACACAATACATTCAATAATTTGCCTCTAAAGTTGCAATAATTTGTTCACAGTTTATACACATTTTCTTTCCCATTTCCTTTGGCCTGTCTTTAAAAGTAAGCATTACATTTCCAATTGCCGTGTTTATTGGGATTAAAGAGCCAGAGACAGCATCTATGTGATTGGTTAGCAAACAGAAAGGAATAGGAGAATAGGAAATGCAGACTGGGCAGGAGTAAAGCGATATCCCCCAGACACCAATATGTTCTTATGGTCAGAATAAAATAAAATACAGAGAAGGAAAAAGAATATCCTTGGCCCAAGGAATGGCGAGTGACAATGTAAACAAAACACAATAGTTTGGAATAGAGGAGAAATGATTTGATATGTACTCTGTCAGTGTGTGCAGATAGAAAAGACTGTTCATGCATGCACGAGACATTCAGAGTTAACAACTGAGACATAGTTCCCTAAATTTGATGTAGACGATATAAAAAATTTATAAAACATTTAAATATGTTTGATTCTCGGCGATGTGTTCTGTTCCCATTCTCTCAAGAATTTCCCCTCTCTGGGTTTCCATGCTCTCCTCTCTCATTCTGATCCGTTTGTGTGTTATAAATTTCTGCTTTGTGTGTCGCACCTTATTTCAATTAATTAACACACTGCGAGGACATAAATATACTGACCTGCTGGCGTCTGTCATATTAGTGCAGATAAAAGTTCTGGCATCAGACAGAGAATGCGAACATGTTACTCTGTTGTACATTCATTGTACTGAGGAACACAACACACAGAAATTGCCAAATTAGCGAAGTACATTTACTTTTGTCAATAATCTATTTTTCTCTATTTTTACACCTCTTAGTCCATATTCCCTCCCTGTTTCAGTCTCCCTCTCTGTTTATATCTTGTTAATAAATCCTCCAATAGTGCCCGGTATCACATCTCTCAAACCTCCCTCTTTCAGTTAGATCGATTGCTCATTTGTGGATGTGATGTGATTATAATTGAGGAACATCACTACAAAGGAGGAAGGAAGTTGCGAGAGTTGATGGGAAGGGAAGCCCAGCAGAAGTTTCTTGGGATAATTCGGAGGTTCATTTTAAATTCCTCCCAAGAGAGAAGAAGCATACTCAGGGAGGACAAGGCAGCTGTCGATAATACAGGAAATCTGGGACAGCATAAGAGCAAAAGAGAAAGCGTTCAAAGCGGTGAAGACTATTGGAAATCCAAAGGATTAGTAAGACTTGAAATTCCATCTTAGGGTAAATGATAAAAACAATAGGGAAGAGAAGATGAAATATGATGGCAAACTTGTTAATAATATAAAAGAAGATTGCGAGAGGTCTTTAGATATATAACAAGGAAGAGAGGGAAGCATGACCAAACACAGGACTGCTGGAAATGAGGCTGGAGTAGTTATGGGAAACATAGAAATGGGAGAGTATCTGAATAGGGACTTTGCATCAGTGTTCACGGTGGAAGACACCATCAGCCAGCCAGAACATAAAGCGAATCAGAGGCAGAGGTAAGTGAGGTGATCATAAGTAAGGAGAAGGTGCTGGGGCAGCTGAAAGATCTGAAGGTAGATAAATTAATCAGATCCGATGGACTGCGTGCCATAGTTCTAAGGAGATAGCAGACAAGTTTGCTTGGCTTTGCTGGTGATCTTTCAGGAATCGCTGGAGTCAGAGAGGGTCCCAGAAGACTGGAAAATATCACCCCGCTGTTTAAGGAGAAAGAGACACAGAAATCAGGAAATTATAGGTGATGGGGCAATGAAAAATATTTTGAACAAGGCTCAGTGGATCCTTAGTTTTATGAGTAGAGGTCCAGAGTATAAAAGCAGGGAAGTGGTGAAGTATATTGAATAAAAATATTTGATTAAGCTACAGCATAAAAAGGGTTAAATTTACAAATTATATTACAAACAGAAGACTTGAACGTGCGGTTGAAATGAAGGAAATCAGTTTAAAGAATACAGGAGCGCACATGACAAACAAATTGTTGCCTAGACCCTGTAGTTGAGGGTGTCAGGAACAGCCTGTGAGTAAATTGAGTTTTAAAAAGTCTAAAAAGCACAATGAAAGCTGTTGCTGCAGACGTCCCAATGTACAACAATGCCGTCAATATTGAGGATGAAATAAAGCCGGATATTTGAAAAGGTCGCAGACTCATTCCTCCTTTCTCAGCAACCCAAATCACACCTTCCAGTAGAAGCAGCATGTCACTTGTACTCTTTCAATCCAGTCTACTGTCATTGCTGCTCAAAATGCTGCCTGCTTTACACTGGTGAGACCAAAGAGAGACTGCTTTGCCAATCACTTCCACTCTCTCTGTAGGAATAATCCTAACCTCCTTGTTGCTTCCAATTTTGATAATCCACCTTGTTCTCATGCTAACATTTCGATCCTGGGTTTCTGCAAAGCTTCAACGAAAGGCATCCCAAGCTCGAGTTACAAAACATTTTACGCTTTGTGCTTTATAGCTTGTGGGTCTTAATATTCAATTCCATAACTTCACAGCCTGACACCATTGGGAATGTTCTTCATTTTTTTGTACGTTCACCCTCCCGGTCTCCCTGTGATCTTGTCATGTTTGTTCAACTTGCACTCAATGGAAAGAACACATCTCCCCCATTCACACCTGCATTTACTCCCATTTTGCATCTGTTTCTCTTTCACCACAACTGAACACCCATTTCTCTTTTGCACTGTACACCACACCCTCTGTTTTCTGTCACTCCTCCTCCACCTCTGTCAAGGTATTTTTCAATCCTTTTCAGTTCTGAAGAAGGCTCACGCTGGACTTGAAACCTCAACTCTGTTTCTCCATCTCCACAGATGCGTCCAGACCTGCTGAGTTTCTCCAGAAATGAATCAGCACAAAATAAATTTTCAACAAAACATAGAACTGTGGACACTGGAAATCTGAAACAAAAACAAAAATTGCTGATGAAACTTCGAGCTTTGAAGAAGTGTCACCGGATCCGACAGATTAACTTTGCTCTCACTCCACAGATGCTGCCAGACCTGCTTAGTTTCTTCGGCAATTTCCATTTTCAAATACATTCCAACAGTGTGTGTCAAAGCTGCACAAACGCCCTGTCCAACATGGAGCACCATACACTGGGAAGTGAATGGCACAGCAAGGTGCACTAATTCATTGGTTAAGGCTGGCATCACTGGCACTACAGAGCACTTAATCATGGTCAGGGAGAGAAACAGGGAGAAGCACATTCACTTTAAAAAAACAGAAGATTTCACTGGGGGAAGGGAAAAGATTCAGATGAATATGTTCAATGTGTTTTGAGGAATGTGACAAATTGGAGGTGTGACATCACGGAGAGACTTCGAGAAGAATAAGAACATTAAAATAGAAGTGTTACCACATCAGAACCCAGAGTAGGTCACTGAGTACAGGAGCGATGGGGACTTGGACTGAACTGGGGGACAGGCAGCACAATGACATTGCACATATTGCAGCTCAAACCTGGGCATTCATGTGGTGATGTAAACCACAGCAACAGCAGAAGCAGAATTGAATTCAACAACAATCTGTAACTTTTTGTCCCAGAGAATCCCTCAGTCTATGGTTACTGTCAAGCTGATCAATGGTTCAGTGATGAGAGCAGGATAACACGTCGGGGTCAGAACCATCTGAACCAAAAACTGATGCCAGCCCATTATAAATGCCAGATTTGGCTGCTTGCATTCCAAACAGCAGAACTGACATATTACAGACAGGGCAAAGTGATTGCAAATGCAACAGACCAGAAGTCCTGCCACAACCAGTCATAAATGGTGATTGACATTTAAACAATTCCCTGGAGGAGGGGGGTCCACAAATATCCCCATCCGAAACAATGGAACAGCCCTCCACATCAGTACAAAAGTCAAGGATGTAGTATCTGCACCACCTCAGCCAGAAGTATTGAGTAGTTAACTTAGCTCACCCTCATCATGACCCCCTACAAAATCACAGATGCCAGTCTTCAACCAATTCAATTCACTCCACATGATACCAAGAAAAAGATGATCAACTAAAGACACGAAGAAGGTAACTGGCCCTGTCGCCGTTCCTGCAAAGGGACTGAAGGCTTGTGCTGCACAACAAGCCGTGCCCCTGGGGAAGCTGTTTCATTCCAGCCCCAACTCTGACACCTACCTGGCAATGTGGAAAATCACTCAGCTGTGCCCAGTCCCCTAAGAGGAGAATAGTTACAATGTGACCAACTGCCACACCCTCAGTCTCATCAGGGTGGTCGAATTGTTGGAAGTTGTTTTTGACAGAGCTGTCAAGCAGCACCGAAATAACCTGCTCAGTGTGGTTTTTGATGGGCCCCCATGTGGAGATGGTGCTGTTGTGGAAATATCACTGGATTACTAATCCAGACCAGGCTAATACTCTTGCAGCCGAGGGATTTTAATTTCAATTAATAAAATATCGAAATTTGAAATTTTGTGTCAGTAAAAGTGGGCGTTGAAGACAATATCGATTGTAAAAACCAACGTGCTTCAAGAATGTACTTTCAGGATGGAAATCTACCGTGAATTCCTGGTATGTCCTAAAAGTAACTCCAGACACGTGATGAAATCTTCAATTGCGTCTGAAACAGCAATGCAAGGCAGTCACTCGTATCAAACTACTCCGACATCGGAAAGGAAAAACCTGGACAGAACACCCTGCCTCGGCCTCGGTATTGGGAAAGGGAAAATGAAACACTGTCCTGTCAAACCTGCAGAGACCTCCTTTGCATCTGAGAGCTTGTGAGAACATGTGCAGAGCTTTCCCACAGACTGCACAGAAACATCGGGAAAGGAGTAGGCCATTCGATCCATTTAGTCTCCCACATTCTAGTTCATGGCCAAACATCTCCTCAATGCACTTCTCCCACGCACGAAACATATCCCTTAACGTGATTAATCTGCTGAAAAATATAAAATATGAACTTCAGTAGTCCTTTCAATCCGTTGACTTTTCTCCCCCATAGAACATAATGATGGTCAATCCTCTATCCCCATCCTATACACCTGTCCTTTCTGCATCAATTTTGTGTCTGAAAAGCCTTATTTTGTGTCTAGAAATCCTTATCTAAATTCAGTGCCTTGTTTCCATAGCCTTGCATGGTAGAGAATGCCCCAGGTTCACCAGTCTCTGAGTGCAGACATTTATTCGCATCTCAATGCACAGTGGCCTGCCTGTACCTAATACTGTGGACCCTTATTTTAGACGCCCCAGCCAGGGACATTATCATCCCTGTTTCCAACCTGTCTCACCTGTGTGAGTATTAGATATTTCACTGACATCTTTACTCATTTTCCGAAACCTCATAGAATTTTGGCCCAGTTGATTCAAACTCCGCTCAACCAACAGGCCTGTCATCACAGACATCAGTCTGGTCATCCTTCACTGCACTGCCTCAGTGTCAGGTTCGTCCTTCATGTGGTATGGAGACCAAATCTGTACACAATACTGCACACTGTTCGAGATAAGATCTCACCAAGGACCTGGTCTCCAGTCAGACAAACAGCCATCTATCACCACCCTCTGTCTCCTGCCACTAAGACAATTTTGAATGTGACTTGCCAAGTTACCCTTGATACCATTAGATTCTCCTTTCTTTATAAGATTCCTATGTGATTTTTTTTGGCAAAAGGCCTCACTGGAAAACCATTGAAATGACCACCTTGAAAAAAAAATCAATCACATTTGTTAGACATGGCTTCCCTTTGATGCAGCCATCCTGCGTATCCCTGATTAAACCCGAATGCAGATCAATTTTCTCCTTTCCTATGTTCTCCCATGGCTTCCCTAACACTGAATATGATACTCACTGGCCTAATGTTGCCAGGTCTATCTCTGCCATTCTTCCTGTGAAAGGGAACCACATGAGTTGTTGCCCAGTCCTCTGGCACCTCCCCTGTGGCAATTCTGAAAAAAAGAAATGGACCAGAGCCTTCCCTCTCTTGTCGCCTACAGCATCCTGTGATTAAAATCAGCCGGACAAGTGGGCTTGTCCAATTTTATATCAGCCAGTTGTCCAATACCATGTCGAATTGTGGCAGAGAATCTATAACGGGCTGTAGACAAGGGATGATAATGAGCAAACTTTCAGCATTGCAAATAAAACAGTAGTGTGGGTTACGGGAAGTTTGTGTTTTGGGGAAAGGATAAAACAGTAAATTAAAACTTTGTCTGAACTATATGTTCAGACAGATAAAGCAGTAAATTACGTGACTGGAAAAGGAACGCAGAGGTCGGAGCTACAGAGGGATTTGTGTGTCCTGTACATAAATCACATAATATTGTTCTGAAGATGTTGTATTTGATTTGGAAAGTGAATTGAATGATGTTGGTTCTTGCAAAGGGTGCGGGGTATGATCTTGGGCATGTTCCCCTGCATCTGTACACGGCATTGCTGAGACCACATTTGATGCTCTGTGTGTAGTTATGATGCCCTAAACTGAAAAAAAAAGATGCAACTGTGTTTGAAAATTTTCAAAGATGGTTCTCTGTACGCTGCCCTGGGATGAAGGCATTATGTTATGGAGGATAAACAACTCAGACCTGAGAACGAGAAATGTTCTTCTTGACGATATAAGATTTTGAAGAGAGTGTAGCTGGTGAATATCTGATGGATTTTTGCTCGTGTAGGGGAGAATAAATTTGAGGAAGTCATTTTAAAAATAAAACAGGTTCACTCGTCCTGAACCATGAAATCTGATTTCTCTTCATAGATGCTCCCAGCCTGCTGAGCTTTTCTAGTAATTTCTGTGTTTATTTTGGAATAAGACACATTCATTTTAACAGAGATATTGTGAAGACAATAAGCATTTTATTTTTAAATTACACAGGCACATATAAACATATATTTCAATCAAGCAGGCCCATTTGCTGCTCAGGAAATCGCTCTGTGTACGACAGCAGCATTGATGCACCGATATGGAGCAGTAATGTGGCGGAAACATATAGTTCAGACAAAGTTCAAGGAGACCTCACATGTTCCAGTTTGGGGGTCGGATAACATTATTGTGTGATTCAACTCAGAGAGGGAAAAATAATGTAACCTCCCTGTTTAGCCTATTGCTCCCTGTCTCATTCCTTCTACGCCATCACAGCAATGAATGAGAGCTAAACATTGGTCAGTCATCTTTACCACTCGTGCAAGATTCATGACGATGATTCACTGGAATCTCCTACTGCCTGTAGCAAAGGGAATTCAGCCAAATCTAACTGTTCCAGGAAGGAATCCCATCGCCAACAACTTGTGCAAACAGAACACATTCAGAAGCAGAATAACATTTGGGGCAATCTCACATTTTTTTTCCTATTGTCAGGAGTTCAACTATTATGTGAACAAAGTTATTTCAAATTAACATTTAAGTTTGTCATCAAACATACGTACAAATGTGTGTGTGTGTGTGTGTGTGTGTGTGTGTGTGTGTGTGTGTGTGTGTGTGTGTGTGTGTGTGTGTGTGTGTACCATTAAAGAGAAAGCATTAATGTACATATTAGCAGATCCAAACTGTTTCACATTCTTCTTTCCATCATAGTTTGACTTACTTTACTTTGGTCATAAACATGCTTTTTAGCAGATTAAAGAAAAGTGCCTGACTTGTTCCTAACACCAACCCGGACCCATGCTGAGCCCTATATCATCGACCACAACACCAACCTGGTTACATTTAAAATTTGCTGTGACCAGTGGAGGAGTGGGACTGGAAAAGGAAACAATGACCAGCCAAGCCAGTGAACCATAGACCAGTGAGGCTGACATGAGAGCTGGGTAAGTTCTTGGAGGGGATTCTGAGGGTTAGGATTGACAAGCAATTGGAAAGCCAAAACGTTGATTAGGGATAGTAAACATGGCTTTGTGCGGTGGGAAACATGTCTCACTAACTTGATTATCTTGAAGAGGTGATAAAAGAAGATTGATGAAAGCTGTGTGGCAGATGTTGTCTGTGTGGACTTTAGGAAGGTGTTCAGTAATGCTCTGAATGGTAGACAGGTTATTAATGGGAGGACACATGGGATCCAGGGGGAGCTAGACAATTGAATTCAAAATTGGGTTGAAGGCAGAGGATTGCTTTCCAGACTGGAGGCCTGTGACCAGCGGTGTGCCACAAGTATCAGTGCTGAGTTCCCTGCTTTCCATCATTAATATAAAGGATTTGGATGTGAATATCAGAGACATGGTTAGTAAGTTTACAGATGATGCCAAAACGTGGTGCAAAGGGCAGTGGTGGAGATTATGTCAGAGTGCAATGGGAGATTGATCAGATGGGCCAATGGGCCAAGGTGTAGCTGATGGAGTTTGATTTAGACAAATGAGAGGTTTTGCATTTGTTACGGTGAAGCAGGGCAGGACTTATACAACTAATGCTAGGGCCCTGGGGAGCGTTGCCAGATAAAGAGACCTTGGGTGCAGGAGCTTGAAAGTGAAGTATCAGGGAGACAGGATGCTGAAGAACACGTTTGTCACACTTGCCCTAATCAGTCAGAGCTTTGGGTGCAGGAGTCGGGATGGCATGTTGCTTGTGTACAAGACGTCGATGAGGCCATGTTTAGACTATTGCGCACAAATCTGTTGGCTCTGCTAAAGGAAGGTTGTTGTTAGCCTTGAGAGGAGCAGAAAAGATTGGCAAGCATGCGCCTGGATTGGAGGGTTTGAGCAAGAGGGAGACGCTAAATAGTTTGCAGCTTTTTCCCCTGGAGTGTTGGAGATTGAGGGGTGACATTGCAGAGGTTTATAAAATCATGAGGAGCATGAATAGTCTGTAAAGCCAAGATCTGTTTCCCAGGAGTCAAAACGTAAAGTGCCTATGCTGAAGGTGAGAGGGGAAAGATATAGAAGGGAACGTGGGACAACATTTTCATGCAGAGAGTGGTGTGCGTACAGAAAGTGCAGCCAGAAGTGGTGGAGACGGGTGCATTTACACAGTTAAAGGGAACCTGGATTGGTAAATGTATAGGAAGGGTTTAGATGGATATCGGCCAAATACTGGAAAATGGGCATAGATCGGATTACGTATCTGGTCAGTGTGGACAGGTTGGACCAAAGTGTTTGTTTCTGCGCTGTGTGAGTTTCTGAATCTATAAGATGGATGAGAAGAAATTCGAAAAGGGCATTTCAACCAGAAATTCTCTTCCCCAGAAGCCTGTGGTGCCTTTCTGTTTACATTTATTCAGAGCTACATTAGTGAAATAGTTGACAGATGTTGTGAAAAAAACCAAAGTCTCTCCAGTTGTTTACTCAACGTTTATTAACAAGACAGCTTTGTGCCTCTTGTTCAATCCCTCTCTTAAAAGAATCCAGAACAAAATAACCTCATACAGTTACAGCATTGTTACACTGGTTCGCACATCGAGCTGTTACACAGGAACCCGGGGAAGACCAATGAGGCACTTGGCCCTGCTGTACAGCCCATTGAGTCACTGACATATGAACAGGAGGAGGCCATTCATCCCGTACAGTCACTTGCATGGAAACAGAGTGAGGTAACTGATGCTCCAGCATGACAAGCAAATGGGGCAAGGGCTGCACAGATAGTCTGCTTCATGCTTTTCATCTTTCATCCATTGCTCGTGGTACACATGTGGTACTTTAAAGCGGTTTTCTCGCAGTGAGGTGGGAAGCCTAACCACAGATAATGGGAACTACAGATGCCGGAGAATCCGAGATAACAGAGCGTGGAGCTGGATGAACACAACAGGCCAAGCAGTATCTTAGGAGCACAAAAGCTAACGTTTTGGGCCTCAACCTTTCATCAGAAGAAAAGGAAGCCTAATGGTTTGTTCAAAATCTCAAGGTTGCATCCTCCAACTTGTGTTCTCTGTGAAAATCAGAATGTGGTTGGAATGACATTCTGTTTTAGAAGTAAGGTATTATGGCTAATGTCGGGATTGTGAGCAACATGACATTCAGTGTCGGGTTACACATTAATGTGGGGAGATTTCATTCAGAATCTGCATTGCTCTCTCAATCGACATGGGGGTCTATGTAATCCGACATGTAAAACCTACATATATTTACATGGGTATGTTTTGGAATCTCTCACCATATCAATGTGTTTTGTGGCCGTAAGTGTTCACTGCCAACTGTACGTTTTAATGGAACTATCTGTTATTCTTTCACAGCACTACAGGTTAAACAGTCAGTTTCCTCACGGTACCATCATCTCAGGGATTAGACTGGTGATACTCGTTTGCACTGTGCCTGTGGCAAGGAGATCTTTCCTAACAAAGGAGAACAAGTCTGTCTACAATGATCCTAAATACTCTCTGATCAAGGCTGTACAACTGCAGAAAGATGGCTTTATTTATGTACCTGAATCATTCACAATGAAGACAGAATAACTTTTATTTCCTTCATTACTGATACCCCTATATGTACTATTTTTGGTGACCTACGATCAAGGACATGTAGGTCGTTTTGGGCAACAAGACTTCCCAACCTTGCACCATTTAATCATTACAAAATGAGATGTCTGCTCTTGCTGGCTACATCCAAATTGTTTGTATGCCTTTCAAATTACCGTGGTCCAAACACTGATACATGTGATACACCTAAAGTAACAGCACCAAAATGTCAGTCTGAAAAAAGGCTTGACTCTCTGTATGGTCTCAACTAAACAATTCTCAATCCGTGTGGTATATTCTCCCTTACCACTGGACTCCAGCTTTATTCATTCACCTGTGTGCAAGCATACCGAAGCATTCTAGAAATTCAAATACACCACTCCCACTGGTTCTCATGTGTGGATGCTTCAACTATTATATACATATTACTCAGTCGTACACTCACTGGAAAAAGGATCACAACACACAGGAATTGCCAAAACAAATAGGAAAGTACATCAACTTCTGTTGATAATCTAGTTTTCTCTATTTTGACATGTCATCATCCATATTCTCTCTCACTTTCTCTCTCTCTCATTAATGAATCACATATATCAGATTAATAAATACTCCAACCTTTCTCCATGTCTTATCTCTCAAACCTCCCTTTTTCAGTTTAAATGTATTGCTTACATTTGGATGTGACACGATTATAATTGAGAAATGAAACGACAAAGACACAAGGGAGGAACTGGCCAATGTTACCAGAAATAGAGCCTCAGCAGGGAAAACTGTGAAGCAGCAATGTAAGACGTTTCTGGGGATAATTTGGACGCAGATCCAAAATTTGTGGGTGCTTTAATTAACACAAACTCCACAGGTTTATCAAAGATGACTTCACTTTCCTGAATCTAAGTTGATTCTACGAAGTCGTATTATGATTCCCCAAGTGTCTAATTTTTACAGTCCTCGCAAAAGATTCCAATACTTTCCTCATAATGGAAATCAAGTCGTCCAATTTTGTTTTTTTTTTGTTTTCCCTCCAACTCCACATTTTATCTGAGTTACAACAGCAGTTTTCCATTCTGCAGGAACCAGAAATGCCGCAATCTTTTAGAATTTTGAATGGTAGCCAATAATTATTTCTTTTAGTTACACTTTTTAAACAGCATTTGGATCAGTACCTGAACAGGAAACACTTGGAGGGATAAGGCCCAAGCCCGGGCGGGTGGGACCAGGGTAGTTTGGGATTATGTTTGACATGGACTGGTTCGACTGAAGAGCTGTATGACCCTGTAACTCTTTCACTAGGTCTATTGCCACCTACTTGTATACTCTGGGACGTACCAGAGCAAAGTACCAAACTTCAGTTCAATTAGTTTTGAGCAATTCCTCTTTATTAATTCTAATCTCCCACAGTTTCTCATTTTCATAGTCACTCTGTCCTGTGGAATTTCTGGATGATTTTCTGGATTTTCTTCTGTGGAGACGGAAATAATGCATTCCACTCAGCAGTGGGTCAGTGGGGGTGAGGTGAAGGAGATGGCCTCTGCCACCAAATGAATACATCAGAGCACTGCACTGAGGAGATGATGAACAGCGCACCCACTCATGACCATCGATGGGTTTTGCTGAAACCAGTGACACAAAGCTGTGAACACCTCCTTTTAGAATAACATAGTCTTCACACTTTGCAACTGGCATAGGTCCAGGTAGAGATAAGAATATGAATACAATCTAAGTATTATTTATCAAAGTATTTTTAATCAAAGCTGCAAGTGTGGCCAGACGAAAACTGCAACTGGAAAGATTTTAGTTCATTCAGAAAGAGCATTGAATACGAAGTGAAGGCTGGGAATATTGTGGGTGATAAAGGGAATACTGTGATATAAATCAGCTCAGGACAAAATGGGCCAATGCTGGTTGTGAACACTTTTGTTCCTCCTCGGGTGTTTGTAAGTGAAGGTGTTAAAAGCCATGGAATAAGAATTGACGTTGTTATGGAAAGTGAATACAATAGTTTACGCCTTTGTCAAACATAGATCATAGAAATTGAGATGCTGTTCACAAAGTTTTACAGATTAAATGATTGGTCAGAGATAGAGAGACTTACCAGGAACACCAACAATAGCGAGGATGGGATAGTAACCGGCTTGAATAATCATCAGTACACCATATATCCGCCATGTTAATGATACCCCATAAATAGAAAACCAGAAAAGGCCAGCGGATAAACCCCTGTCCATTATTGGAACATTCCAAACTATTCCGCTCAGATTCTTATACATTGTTGTCACATTCCCTTGTGTGGTTCTGAGATTCTGATCCATTATTGGAACATCCCAAGCTGCTGTTCACAGATTCTGATCTCTCCCTCTCTCTGAAGCTGCTGATTCCAATCGTGTTGAGGATGACACAGCCACGGATACTGTGGGGTAACGCATTGGAAGAAACACCTTATTAACAGAAGAGGGAAACCCTCCAGTGACACAGTTAGTATCCATGGAGACTGACATTAATTCCAGTCACAGAACAACAGTTCCAGTTAACCCCTTCCACTCTGACAGTTTTAATGGAACAACAATACCTGGTCTGGGTGGGATGCTGACATTGCCTGCTATCGGTCTGAGTGCCCATCTCCAATTACTCTCACAATGATAGAGATCAAGGAGAAAGGTGATGATTTCTCTGCACAGGCTCAATGATTCTGCTGTGTTATCCACATGCAATGCCATATGTAACCGTTTTCCTTAGAGCCAATCGAGAGCTTGCAACTACACTGAAGCCTGCTCCACTACAACAACTGCCAAACTAAAAACGGTCTCTGGCCACAACCGCCTGGAGAAAGACAGGAAATGTGGATGTTGCCAAACTTTCCTCTCACTGCCCTAATAAGGCAACATTTTATCTGTAACTCAACACTGAATAATTTGCTCCTAAAGTTGCAAACATCTTTTTTTTCCAGTTTATACAGCTTTTCTTTTCCGATTTTTTGGCCTTATCCCAAAAGTAAACGTTACATTGGTAACTGCTTTGCTTATTGGGAGTAAAGGGTCAGAGACAATATCTATGTGAGTGATTAAGGAACAGTAAGGGAGAGGGGACAGTGGCTGTGCAGACTGGACAGGACTAACGTGATAGCATCCAGTAGGCAATTTCTTCTTCATAGACGGAATAAAACAAAATGCAGAGAAAGAAACAGAATAAATTTGGCTGAAGGAATGGGGACTGACAATATTAACAAAACACGGTAGTTTGAAATGGAATGGAGGAGAAATGATTTCATCTATACTGTTTAATCAGTGTGTGTGTGTGCAGATAAATAAGATTGTTCAGAAATGCTCAAGATATTCAGAGTTATTAAGAGACAGAGTGAACACAATGTGATGCAGGCGATATGGCCTTGTCTTAGAGATAATGGGAACTGCAGATGCTGGAGAATTCCAAAATAATAAAATATGAGGCTGGATGAACACAGCAGGCCAAGCAGCATCTCAGGAGCACAAAAGCTGACGTTTCGGGCCTAGACCCTTCATCAGAGAGGCCTTGTCTTGTTTGTATCTTGTTAACATTGCACTCAATAGAGAGAACCCATCTCCCCAATTCACACCTTTATTTACTCCCATTGTACATCTGCTTCTCTTTCACCACAATTAAAAGCCTCTTTGTATCTTGCACTGCACCCCCACACCCTCTGTTTTCTTTCACCCCTCCTCTAACTCTGTCAAGGTATTAAAAAGATAATTTTCCTACCCTTTTCAGTTGGGAAGAAGGGTCTCGCTGGACTTGAAACCATAACTCTGCTTCTCTGTCTCCACAGATGCTCCAGACCTGCTGAGTTTCTCCAGAAATGAATCGACGCTGACTGAATTTTCAACAAAACAAAGAACCGTGCATGCTGGAAATTTGAAACAAGAAGAAAAGTTGCTGGAGAAACTGGGAGCTTTGAAAAGGCATCAAGGGTCCTGGCACGAAACGTCAGCTTTTGTGCTCCTGAGATGCTGCTTGGCCTGCTGTGTTCATCCAGCTTCACACTTTGTTACACTGGATCCAACAGCTTAACTTTGCTTTCACTCTACAGATGCTGCCACAACTGCTTAGTTTCTTCAGAAATTTGTGTTTTCAAATAAATTGCAAAAATGTGTGTCAAAGCTGCCCAAACACCCTGTCCAACATGGATCACCAAACACTGAGAAGTGAATGGCAGCGCAAGGTTCACAAATGCATTAGTTCCAAACGACATAACGCTGGCATCATTGACACGACAGAGCTCTTAACCATGATCTGGGAGAGAAACATTCACTTTAAAAACCTTCCTACAGTGTGGAAACATGTCCTCCAGCCTAACAAGTCCACACCGATGTTCCGATCATCCCATCCAGACCCATCCCCCTATTACCCACCTGATTTACGCATCCCTCAATATGATGGGCATTAGCATGGCCAATTCACCTTGCCCGCACATCTTTGGTCTGTGGGAGGAAACCAGAGTACCTGGAGGAAGTCCACACAGACACGGGGGATAATATGCAAACTCCACACACACTGGCACCCAAGAGTAGAATCAAACCTACATCCCAGATGCAGTGAAGCAGTAGTGCTAATCCCTGAGCCACCGCACTGCCCAAAGATGTCCCTACTGGAAGGGAAAAGGTTCAGATGAATATGTTAACACGTTTTGAGGAATGTGACAAATTGGAGGCGCGACACCACGGAAAGGCCCTCAGAAGAATGAAAATGGAAGTGTTACCACATCACAAAACAGAGTAAGTCACTATGGACACGGACGATGGAGACTCAGTCTGAACCAGGGGGACATTATGTTGCACTTATTGCAGCTCCAAACTGGGCATTCATGTGGTGATGGAATCCACAGCAGCAGCAGCAGAAGCAGAATTGCATTCCACCAGAATCTGTGACTCTTTGTCCCGTATAATCCCTCAGTCTATGATTCCCATGAAGCTGATCAATGATTCAGTGATGAGTGCAGGCAAACATGCCGGGGACAGAGCCATGCGTACCTGAAACTGATGGCAACCCGTTGTAGCTACCACATTTGACTGCTTGCATTACAAACAGCAGAACTAATGCATTACAGACAGGGCAAAATGATTACAAGATCAACAGACCAACTATCATGCCATAACTAGTCATGAATGGTAATGGGAGCAGCAGGAACTGTCGCTGCCGGAGTCTGAGATAACAAGGTGTGGATTTGGATGAACACAGCAGGCCAGGCACCATCAGCGGAACAGGAAAGCTAATGTTTCAGGTCTGGACGCTTCTTCAGAGAAAGGGGAGGGGAGGGGGATTCTGAAATAAATAGAGAGAGGGGGAGGCGATATTAGAAGTTAGATAGTGGAGCAGATAGGTGGAGAGAGGACAGTCAAGTCAAGGAGGCGGCATTGAAGCCAGTAAGGGTGCGTGTAGGTCGTGAGATGTGACAAGTGTTGGTCAGTGAGGAAGGAGAGGCGGGAAGATGGGAGGGAACACGGACAGGTCGAGGATGCAGGGATGAAGCTCATTGAGGTGAGGTGAGTGTAGGTGGGAAGTAGGCGTTGGGGGTTGTTCAGTGAGCTGGGAGGTCGGGTAGGTGAGAGGGAACACGGACATGGTAAGGAGGCAGGGATGAGGCTAGTCGAGGTGAGGTGAGTGTTGGTAGGAAGTTGGGTGGGGGTTGTTCAGTGAGCTGGGAGTGTAGGTGCTCCACAAAGCAGTCTCCAAGCATCCTTTTGGTTTTCATGATGTAGAGGAGGCCACATCTGAAAATGCAGATACAAGAGACCACATTAGTGGATACACAGGTGAATACCTGTTTAATGTAGAAGGTTTTCTTGAGGCCTGGGATGGAGGTGATGAGGGAGGTGGAAGGGTGGGCGAAGCAATTCCTGCAGTTG
The DNA here is from genome assembly GCF_030684315.1 of Stegostoma tigrinum. NCBI lineage: Eukaryota > Metazoa > Chordata > Chondrichthyes > Orectolobiformes > Stegostomatidae > Stegostoma > Stegostoma tigrinum. The sequence goes on along the minus strand of NW_026728107.1, from coordinate 371,724 downwards.
CAGGGAAATGTCCCGGGGGTGGTGGCACTAATGGGGAATGTGGAGCGGACAAGGGAATCATGGAGACTACGGTCCTTCTGGAAGGCAGATAAGGACGGGGAAGGAAATATATCCTTGGTCGTGGGGGTCAGATTGCATGCAGCGGAAGTGGCCAAGAATGATGTTTTGGATCCGGATATGATGGGGTCATACGTGAGGACAAGAGGAATTTTGTCTTTGTTTGGAGGGGGTGTGAGGGCTGAGGTACGGGAAATGCAAGAGATGCGGTCAAGGTCATTTACGGCCACTGTCAGGGTGAAATTGCAGTCCATGGAGAATGAAGACATCTGCATTGTCCGGGAGTTGAATGCCTCATCTTGGGAGCAGATGCGGTGGAGGTGAAGGAATTGGCAATATGGGCTAGCATTCTTGCAGGAAGGTGGATGAGATGAGGTGTCATCGAGGTAGCAGTGGGAGTCGGTGGGCTTGAAATAGATATCAGTTTACAGACGTTTACCAGAGATGGAGACAGAGGTCCAGGAAGGAGAAAGAGGTATCAGTGATTGTCCAGGTGAACTGCAGGTTGGGTGAAAGGTGTTAGTAAAGTGGGTGAACTGTTCAATCTCCTTGCGGGAGCATGAGGCGGCACTGATACAGACATTGATGCAACGGAGGAAGAGGTGGGGAATAGGGCCAGGATAGGCGTGGAAGAGGGACCGCTCCACGTAACCGACAAAGACTCAGGCATAGCTTGGGCCCATGTGGGTAACTATGGCTACCACCCTTTGTTCATAGGAAGTGCTAAGGGGAGGTTGCTAAGGGTAAGAATGCGTTTGGTTGGATAGATATTGGGTGTTAGTGGAGCGGGACTGGTCGGGCCTGTAGGAGAGGATGAAACGGAGGGCTTTCAGGCCATCTGCATGGTCAGTTATACAACACCCTGGAGGAGAGGGTTCCAGAGATATCCCCAATGTAACTAATGGAACTGCCCTGCACATCAGTGCAACTTCAAAAGTGTAGTATCCACAACATCCTCAGCCAGGAGTATCGAGTTGATGATTCACCTTATCGTTATCATGATGTGCACAAAATCACAGTTGCCAGTCTTCAACCAATTAGCTTCGCTGCATGTGATACCAAGAAAAAGATAACAATGGCGTAAAAATACGAAGAAGGTAACTGGCCCTGATGCCGCTCCTACAATAGGACTGAAGGCTTGTGCTGCATAACAAGCCGTGCCTCTGGGGGAAGCTGTTTCATTCCGGCCCCCACTCTGACATCTGCCTGGCAATGTGGAACATTTATCAGCTATGCCCAGTTTCCTAAGAGGAGCCTAATTGCAATCTGTCCGATATCTGTGCCCTTAGTCTCATTGCAATTGTCGAATTGTTGGAAGTTGTTTTTGACAGAGCTGTCAAGCAGCACAGAAATAACCTGCTCGGTGTGGTTTCTGATAGTTCCCCATGTGGAGATGGTGCTGTTGTGGAAATATCATTGGGTTTCTAATTCAGACCAGGCTAATGCTTTGGCATCTGGGGGATGTTAAGAATAATTAATAAAATATCGAAGTCTCAAATCTGGTGTCAATAAAAGTGACCTTGAAGCCAATATCGATTGGAAACATCAATTTTCTTCACCAACACACTTTCAGGATGAAAATCTACCGCGCTGTCCTAATCTGGCCGAAAAGCCTCTCCAGACACACAGACATGTGATGAACACTACAATGTTCTCTGGAACAGCCAAGTAAGACACTCAATTGTATCAAACTGCTCTGATGTCTTAAAGGATAAAATCGGATGGATCACCCAGCCGTGGTATCGGAAAAGGGACAAAGAAACACTGTTGTGTTGAACATACACAGGCCTCCTTCTTGATCTCTGAGAGCTTGTGAGAACATTTAAAGAGCTTTCCCATGGGCGGTACAGAAATATCAGGAAAGGAGAAGGCCATTCAACCCATTTAGTGTCCCCCAATCTAGTTCATGGCTGAACATCTCTCCAATGCTTTTCTTCCACACAGTGCACATTGCCCTGGAAGTGATGAATCATTAGAAAACAAAAAAAAGCAGGAACTGTCGTCGTTCCTTCAGTCCATTGATTTTTCTCCCCCACTCAACATAATGATGTTGATCCTGTATCTCATACGCCTGTTCTCTGCCCATCCATTTAGTGTCGAGAAATCCTTATTTGTGCAGCTGTGTTCATCCAGGTACCTGAGGATCTTCCATCACACTCCTGCCTGGTTCCTTGTAGGTAGTGGAAAGGCTTTGGAGAGCTTTAGGAGGTGAGTTACTCGCCACGAATTTCCAGCATCAGATATGCTCTTTTAGATGGCTGCACCAGTTGAATTTCTGATCAGCAGTTGCACACAGGATATTTTTCGTTGCAAGTTGATCTTCGTGCTGAAAATCAAAGAAGAGCTTTTGGATTACCTCGTGTTGGATGTGACAACGGTCCAGCAGTTATGAAGAACTATTCTTGTTGGACATTAATCAGCAAAACCTGAATGGTGTCCACATATTTTGGAAGAAAGTTATTGACTGCTGCAGGAACTGAGGATTGTGAAACAGTGCTGAGAGATACTGTTTTCATACTGAGACTTGAAGAGAATCCTGCACTGGTAATGTCGTTGAGTGAGCAATGGGAAACCCAGTCTCTTCAAGTTGTTGTTAAAGTTACAAGTCATCCTGGAGAGGGAATAAATTGTTGTTCCTTCACTATAATATGGTAAAAAAAAAACCTTGGTATCTCCTTACAAACAGCTCGATGCATACATCTGCATCACTTGGATGAGAAGAGTTTCAGGAAGGCAGCTCCGTGTCACCTTCTGCAGACCTATTGGTGATGACAAATAAAGTCTGCCCCTGCTAGTGGCTGCCAAAATCAATGGATAAAAATGTCCTACTTACAATATCAAGATTTTTGTCATAGCTTAGTCTGAAGCCTCAGACAGGTAAGACTTTGCTAGATGAGTGTAACCCCAGTGACATCAGGAACATGGCATGGCATTGAGGTTACACTCCGCATCGTTTTCAATCAATTATTTTCAGACATCAATGCTGAGCACTATAGTGACTAGATACCAAGTCGCTGCCTCCTCTGCCTGGTTCTGTCTGGTCAAATGGACAGGAACTAGCAGAGAGGGTGATGATTTTGCCTGGGACATAATCCTGCTCACAGAATCCTGCTCTACAGAGAATGTCTGACCGTTGCTTAATTCGTCCATGAAAATATAATGCAACCCACTTTTACATTTCGTACACCAAAGAGTTAATATCACTTTACTTCTTACATGTTTAAAATAAACCAAATGCAACTTTTTTTTTTCCATTTGCAAACAACTGAAGTGACAATAATTAAACTACCAGAGTACACGCCTAATTATACAGAATTTAGTGACTGTGGTGAACAGTTGAATCATGTTCAGGTCAGTGAACACATCATCTTGCAGTCAGCAAATTTGTGAAAAATAGACTTAAACAAAAACACTGAATTCTCAGCTGCTGTGTTACCGGTCCTCACCACTACCTCCAAAACACTGGCCATCTCCTAAATCTGTCCCAAGAGTAGTTAAACCGGACTTGGACTGGTATTCACACAATGGCTCACAACAGAACTTTAGAGGCATCCCTGAACAACAAGGAAGTGCATGGGGCAGCTTGGCCAATGAACTAGCACCAGACTCAGTACTGGTCCAAATGCAGTTTAACATTTGTGAAAAATAACCTGCCAAAAACCACGCCTCATAAGTTTATCTCTGTTGATGACTTCTGATGTGCCAACTCACCCCTGTTATTGTGCATCTTTGACCCGATCCTGAATGAAGGCGTTATAAAGGTGATGGACTCCTGCAGCATGCGTCGCCTTTCATTGAATCCCATTTTAACAATATCCAGTGCATGTCAGCTCCACACATCAGTGTCCAAACTGAATTGTGCAGTGACAATGATGGTCGGCATGTTCCCAGACCAACATCCTTGCGCATGACTGGAAATATAAATTTCTATGCAAATGTTCTCAGCATTCTAACTATTAGTAGCAAAGTCACATCACTGAATGCAACCATCCTTCGATAATAACCACTTTCTGATTGTCCAAAAAGCACACATCTACCCATTTATTCAGTTCAATATTATGATAAAAATATGAGCAAACAGTGCACAAATCACAGTGAGGGACTTTGAAATGATAACACTTGTTGCCACACCCAAGATCAAATGATTATTAAGTGCCAGGACTTTAAAAACACACAATTATTTTTCCCTTGTATTAATATATGTGCTAATATTTACACACAATTGTTTTTCATGGCAACAATGCCAGGGTGTCAGATCAAACTTTGATGAGGAAACCTCCTGCTGAATCGCCCCCCTTAGTTGGTGGATCAGCCGTTGTATTATCCAGTCCCTCCAGCTGTTTGTTCATATCACAGAAAATGAATGGAATTAGTTGAAGACTGCCTCGTGGAATGCTAGGAATCTTTGGAGGAGAGTGAAACAGATCATTCCATCGACACTTCTGTCTGAACATTGTTGTGAGTGTTTTGGCCTTGTCTTTTCTCCTCTTCTAAGGAAGGGTCGCTGGACCCGAAACAATCACTCTATTTTGTTTTCTTCACAGGTGCTGCCAGACCTGCTGAGCTTTTCCAGCAATTTCTGTTTTTATTACATTTTCTGCTGGGCTCTTCCATCATTGAGGAAGATGATATTTGTGGAGCCTCCTCCTCCTCCTCCTCCAGTGAGTTCTTTGATTGTCCAAAAACATTCAGGACTGGATGTCACAGCATTGCAGAGGTTAGGTCTGATTCGTTGGTTCTGGGTTCATTTTGATCTGTCGATCATTTTCTGCTTGTCCTATTTGCTGAGGAAGTGGTCTTCTCTTCATTTTTAAATAGGGTTGCTTCTGCTATTGGCAGCCTCTCCTGTGTTATTCACTGAACAAGAGTTGATCCCTGGCTTGATAGTCGTAATGAAGTGTGGGATATGCTGGGTAATGCTATTCAAAATCGTCATGGAGTAAAATTCTGCTGTTGTTGGTGACCCATATCATCTCACACAGCCCAGCGTTGAGTTCCTACATTTGATTGAAATCTAGCCCATTTAGGACAGTGGTAGTGTCATATACATGATGGAGGGTATTCCCAATGTAAAAGGAGAACTTCATCTCTTGAAATAGTGTGTGCAGTAGTCTCTGTCACTGATACAGTCATGGATCCATGTACCAGCATCCGACAGATTGGTGAAGGTGAGGTTCAGTACGTTTCTCCCTCTTAGTCAGCCCTTCCCCAGCAGTTGCTGCCCCAGCCCCAGCAGCTATGTGCTTTCACACCCAACCATCTCAAACAGCAATACAGCTGCTGATTCTCTCTTGTTGCTGGTTTTGTAATGAACCACACTATATACATTCTCCATCTTTCCCACTCTCTCAGTGCTTCCTCGAAGTGCGGCTCAATGTGGAGGAACGCTGATTCACCAGTCCAGGGAGATGATTCAGCCAGAAATTTCAGTGTCAGAGTCTGATCTGACACCATGAGGCTTCGTTATGCCACATTGCTGCTTGACTGGTCTGTAGGATGGCTCTCCCAATGGTATCAATGTGGACTTCACCAGCTTCAAAATCTCCCCTTCCCCCACCGCATCCCAAAACCAGCCCAGTTCATCCCCTCCCCCCACTGCACCACACAACCAGCCCAGCTCTTCCCCTCCACCCACTGCATCTCAAAACCAGTCCAACCTGTCTCTGCCTCCCTAACCTGTTCTTCCTCTCACCCATCCCTTCCTCCCACCCCAAGCCGCACCTCCATCTCCTATCTACTAATCGCATCCCACCTCCTTGACCTGTCCTTCTTCCCTGGACTGACCTATCCCCTCCCCAACTCCCCACCTATACTCTCCTCTCCACCTATCTTCTTTTCTCTCCATCTTCGGTCCGCCTCCCCCTCTCTCCCTATTTATTCCAGAACCCTCACCCCATCCCCTCTCTGATGAAGGGCCTCGGCCCGAAACGTCAGCTTTTGTGCTCCTGAGATGCTGCTGGGCCTGCTGTGTTCATCCAGCCTCACATTTTATTATCTCCCAATTTTGACACGAGTCCCCAGACATTAGCAAGGATGACTTTGCAGTGTCTACAGGGCTTTTTATTTTTGTGGCTGTCAACTGAAGGGGCCAAAGGGGCTGACTATGCTGTATAACACTGATTCTATATTTCTTGTGATTGGGCCCTCCAAGGTCTCATTCCCAGTACCTTGTCTATGGCACAGATTCCTACAATGTGGTCTCCATTAAGCCATTGCGCAATTTGGAGTTTTTAAACTGCTCAGCTGTCCCTCTAACTTTTCTTGTCATCGCCTCCAAGGGCTACATCCATCTCCATCTGCGTCCCTCCCTATATGTCTCACCACCTCCATTCGCCTCACCCCACGTACTTCGATAAGATCCTCCAGCCCCTTCAACATACCGATCTCTCTCACCTCATCCAGGCCCACTCACCCTACCTATCTCTTTTATGTCCTTGCTGCATATAGCTTTCTCATCTCTCGAACTTCCTCCAGCCCCTTTGCCCTCCATACGTCTCTGACCCCCACCAACCCCACTCACTCTCCCTGTCCATCCAACACCCTACAGCCTCTACAACGCTCTCTATCTCTCGAACCTCCTTGTCCGCTTCACTCCTCCCTTACTATCTAACCTCCTCCAGCTCGTACAACCCTTTGTTTCTCTGTACCCTCCAGCGACTACACCTCTCTTCCATCCTTTGAATGAAAGAGACAAACAAACAAGCTCTGTAGCCTGGTCTAGCATGCACTGGAATCGCTATCTCTGTCATGTCTCTGGCCCTGCATTCGGATTTCAGGAGCTTCCTCCAGTCCATAAAATCTCAAACTTCCTCCAGATTTCACTCCCTCCTAGCTCTGTAATCTCATCCATCAGCTACACTGCTCCCAAATTCTTTTATTGCCTCCTTTTCCCTGTCCCATCACCCTCTCATTAACCTCCTGCAGCATCTACTCCACTTCATATCTCCTCCAGCTCTTTCAGCTCTCCCTATTCTACAATTTCCTGAGCATTTACACACCTCTACATTTATGTAGCCTTCAACAGCCCCAATAACCTCCATATCTCTTTCACCTTCTCCAGCATCTGCATCTGCTCCCAATCCCCGTAACATTTTCCAACACCTGTACTCCTCTATACCTTTGTAACCTGCTCGAGCATACGCATACGTTCCTCATCCTGCCACCCTCCCCCAGCCCCTAAAACTTCACCAGAGCCTACAATTCTCTCTCTCTCTCGAGCCTCCTCCAACCCTTCCACTCTTTGCTTTCGATCTAACCTCCTCCAGCTCATACAACTGTCTTTTCCTCTGCCACCCCCAGCTCCTGCACCTTTTCCCATTATGTGAATGAATGAAAAAACAAAATCTCTGGAAGCTGTTCTAGCATGCATAGGACTCATTATCTCTGTAATGTCTCTAGCCACGCATTCCTATTTGTGAGGCTTCATCCAGCCCATAAAACCTTGAACCTCCTTCAGAATTTACTCACCCCAATCTCTGGCACCTCATCCATCAGCTCCCAAATTATGCCATCACCTTCTTCTCTTGTTGCATCCTCCTCTCAGTGACAGCCTCCAACATATACACCACTTCATATCTCCACCAGCCCCTTCAACTCTCCATATTTCTAAAAGTTTCTGCAGTATCTACACTCCGCTGCATCTCTTAAGCCTTCCATGACTCTGATAAACTCCATAACTCTGTCACCTTCACCAGCATCTACATGTGATCCCGAACCCTGTAACATTTTTCACCACCTATACTCCTCCGTGTCTTTGAGACCCGCTCGAGCATGTCCACATGCCCCTTGTCCCTGTAACCTCCCCCAGCCCCTAGAACATTCTTGTCGTAGGTGGCACGGTGGCTCATGGGTTAGCACTGAACCCTCACAGCGCCCCGGATCTGGGTTCAATTCCAGCCTCAGGTGACTGTGCGGAGTTTGCACATTCTCCCTATTTATTTTAATGAGATTCCTTCGGGTGCACCAGTTTCCTCCCACAGTCCAAAGCTGTGCAGTTTAGGTGGACTGGCCATGCTAATTTGCCCACAGTGTCCAGTGATATGTAGGTTCCGTGGACTGGATATGGGAATTACATCGATGGTGTGTGCGGGTTGCAGATGTGGACTTATTGGATCACTGCGGGGATACTAAACTTTTATCCCTGTAACCTCCGGATTTCACTTTGCCCTACCTTTGTAACCTCCTTAAGATCAGATCATCTTACCTATTTCTGTAACCTGTTCCATTCCCTGCACCCTCCTCATCTCTAACCTCCAACAGCTATTCCAGCCCTCCCTATTTCTTTATATTAGTACATCTCCTCCGCCCCTCCCTATCTGTCTAACATCCTCCAGCACATACATTATCCCCTGTCCATGTACCCTCCTCCAGCAATTACATTCTACCCTAAATCTGTATCCTGCTTGAGGATGGACAATCCTCCCATATGAAAATCTACCTCCAGCATCTGCAATCCTCGGAGCCATGAAACCTCTTCCAGGCCCGACAGCCTTCTCTAACTGTGTAATGCCCTGAAGCCCAGACCCGCTTCCCTATTTTTGTAATTCCTCCAGGCCGTAAATCCCCCCTTATCTCTGTAGCCACCAACACATATTACAGTCCTACCTTTCACTGTAGCTAATTCCAGCAAATCTCTCTCTCACTATCTCGGTCACCCCTTCAACTCCTACATTCCTCCCATCTCTATAATCTCCACCAGCTGTTTGAGCCCTTATGATTACTGTAACCTCCTGCAACATGTATACTGCTCTTTGTCTTTGGACCCTCCTGCAGCTCCTCCTCTCCTCACTATCTCTGTAAGCTTGCCCAGCCCTGTAACCCTCCCTATCTCTGTAACTTCCTCCAGTCCCTGAACTCCTTCTATCTCTGCAACTGATACTGCCCTCTCTATGTCTGTAACCTCCAACAGCATATATATTGCTCGATGTCTCTGGAACCTCCTCCATTCCCAACAACAGTTCTTCATACTGTAACTCCCACCAGTTATTCCTGACCTCCCTATTGCTGTAACCTCCTGCAGCATGTACATAGTCATGTATTCCCCTTACAACCTTCAGCCCCTCCATTCCTCCTCATCCCTGTAAGGAGAAGTCATCCCTCCCATTCTGTGTAACCTCCACTAGCCATGCACTCCTATCTCTGAAACATCCTCTATCCCCTACACCCCTCTTTTTCTCGTCAAGTTGCTCTCGCTGTGGTTGCTCTCCAACTGTGAGATCCGTCCCTACTGCAGTAATCTCCACCAGCAACTATACCTGTTCCAATCTCTTGAACCCCCTCCAGCCCTCATTCTCTTGCTTATTGTTGCAACCTCCTCCAGCTCCCGAACCCAATCTTCCCTATCACTGTGAAGTCTTTCAATGCTGACACCCTTCCTTATCTCTGTAACCTGCTCCAGCAGTGGTTACAGAGATAACACATTGTCTGGTCGATTCATCAGGCTAGTCAAATTTAGAAAGGAAATAAAAATAGTTTTCTGCATCTTTTTCATTGAATTTTGGTAATGTTTGGACATATTTGTCCATGTCCAAACCAGGCTGTTGGTGACAATGAGTTTATTCATCCTCATTTCTGGCTTGTACTTTTGTCACATGTAGTCTTTTTGCTTCTAGTTAACACTTTATCTTTTTGAATGCTAGCATTTTTCCCTTTCTTCTCTCTTCTTTTCCCATTTCTGTCTCATTATTTCCCCCCTCTTCTCCCTGTATTCTTTTTCCCACTCTTCTCTCCCTCTTAGTCTTTCCCTCTCTTCTCTCTCTTTGATTTTGTTTTTGCTGTGCTTGTAAATGTAGTTCGGACTTTTTCGATTACCTTTTATTGTCTAACTCCAGCTTATTTGCATTTTTTTCTAGCTCCCCTCCAATTTTCCATTTCTCTGGTACACGCAAATGTTTGAGTAACCCTGTTACAATTTCAGCTTTCCTCTTGCTCCTGCAAACCCAATTCTAAACTGTTGGCTGATTCTAAAACTGTATCCTTCCTCTGTTTATGCAAACACTTTTGGCAAATTAGGGAAGCATCTTCAAATCACAAAATTTCAATGTTAAGAGCCATTTCCCTCATTTTGAATTAACCAACAATAAGTAATCGAAATTAAACAGATTTGTCTCACCTGATCGAGGATACTCATCACCAAGTCTCCTTCAGTTTGTAAAAATCCATTCAGGTCTGTTCATATCCCTTACACGAACAGAGCAGATCTTGAACTTGGGCCCCTAAACTGGCGAACAAGGGGAGATTAAATGAAGGAAAATCCTGATATTCACTTTACAAGTAAAAAGTAACAATTTATTTATTTAATCATAATCGTGAACAAATTTACACAACTCTCAACAAATGATAAAACCTCCCCTTTACAACAGAGTCTTTCCAGATTGAACTAAATTGTACTGGTATACTGTTCCAATAAACAATTCTCACTTATATAAACCCAAGTAAAAGAAAATAAATTAGAATGTAATCTCTGGAAGTCTGCAAGCCTTTGTTTTGCTATCGTCAAGTCATAAGCACTTTTCTTCCACTGACCCAGTTTTCAGGAACGTTATCTCTTTGAAGCCTTCTGTGAGTACTCTTAGCTCGTGGTGCCAGTGCACATTTTATTGACTGGTGCTGCTTTCCGAGAGTGTTTAGTGATTTCATGTGAGAGCTAGATGCTTATTTCTCATTGGTGCTTCACTCTTATCCTGATTTTCAAAAAAATACGCTCGTCTTGTATACCTTAAATATTATTTCAATTTTCTTAAAACAGCATTGGTCTGAGATTGTCAAAACCATCACTTTTAAATTCATCTGGCTTTCGATTACTAAGTCCTTGTTTAAACCAATTGGCTGATTCTAGCTCGTTGCCAAAACATCAAAACAAGCACTAGGTCAACAATACCACAACCAAATGATACATATTTCAATTTCAGAATTGGCTGTACATCTTCAGCTACACACAGGCACATTTTTCTGTATAATTTTCCACACTTCAATCAGCAAATTACCATTAAAGAAACTGAATTCTTCTCCGTTATCATGTTTTTACAAACAAATTTGAGCTTCCCGCCTTCCACTTCACAACTCCTCTCAACGACATCATATCTCCTCCCACATAAGAAAAAAAACATCTTTCTGAATAGATGGCTTTATTAATAAAAAATCATACCATTATCATGAGATACATAGGACACTAATCAAATGTTACTACTAATTCTCTTATGTATATATGTATGTATATATATATTATATATATATAATATTGAGCCATCTTATCTGTACATTTTCTTTTAAACTCACAATAACGTATCTGAAATAATACTTCTATGACACACAGCATGTACAATCTGCCAAGTAAAAGGCTGTAAAGTCAAACCCCAATGAAATAGACTTATATTCTTGCCCTTCAGTCTTTTCAAAAAGGTGAGACAGTTGAATCAGTTTACAGAACCGTTTATGATGCATTGTTTGTCGCATAAACATGAAAATGTTGTTAGGCCAGTACCAAACTCAATAACTCTCTTTCAATGGTGGAATATTTTATCTGGTGGATGTTGAGTTTCTTTGAAAAATATCCAACTGGCCTTTTAATTCCACCATCATCCTCCTGCATTAACACAGCTCCAACTACTACACCACTGGCATTGATAGTGATGTTAAAAAGATTTTTTCAAAAATTTGGCATTGCTAAAACCGGTGCTGTGTTTCATATCGCTTTTAAGTTCTCAAATGCCTCCTGGTATTGTTCTGTCCACCGATATTTCATATTCTTCTTTAGTAAAACCATCAGCAGCACCACCATGCTACTAATGTTTGGTATGAAATTCCAGTAGAAACCTGTCAGGGTCAAAAATTTGAAGCACCTCTTTCTTCGAGGATGATCTTTAAAATTCCTCAATGGCTTTCATTTACACATTCTGCAGACACATCCTTCCACATCTGATATTGTGTCACAAGGCCATCACTTCGGCCTTCACGAAGACAGAATTTGCTGAATTTATAACCAGTTTTTCCACCCACAGTCTTTCAAAGAGCTTTGCCAAAAGTACCATGTGATATTTCAATGAATGGCTAAAGATCACAAAGGCACCTCTCTCGACAGAACAATTACGCAAACCTGCCAGAACGCTGTTCATAAGTCTTCCGAATGTGCCTGGCGCATTCATCACAACAAAAGGCATCACATTTAATTGGGGTTACAAACACACAAACTTCTCTTGTTGTCACTGACCGAAGTAATTGCCAGTAACCACAAAGTAAGTCCAACTTGGTCAGGTAAGTGGCTTTTCCAACTTTTTCCAACACAGTCCTCCAGCCTTAGAATTGGGAAAAAATCCAATTTGGTTATGGCATTTACCTTCCAATAATCCATGCAGAAGTGTTGAGTGCCATGTGGTGTGGCAACCAACAAGATCCGTGAACTCCATTCGCTTTGAAGATAACAAAGTGTGAAGCTGGATGAAAACAGCAGGCCAAGCAGCATCTCAGGAGCACAAAAGCTGACGTTTCGGGCCTAGATCCTTCATCAGAGAGGGGAATGGGGAGAGGGTTTTGGAATAAATAGGGAGAGATGGGGAGGCGGACCGAAGATGGACAGAAAAGAAGATAGGTGGAGAGGAGAGTATAGGTGCGGAGGTAGGGAGGGGATAGGTCAGTCCAGGGAAGACGGACAGGTCAAGGAGGTGGGATGAGGTTAGTAGGTAGGAAGTGGAGGTGCGGCTTGGGGTGGGAGGAAGGGATGGGTGAGAGGAAGAACAGGTTAGGGAGGCAGAGACAGGCTGGGCTGGTTTTGGAATGCACTGGGGGGAGGGGAAGAGCTGGGCTGGTTGTGTGGTGCAGTCGGGGGAGGGGACGAACTGGGCTGGTTTTGGGATGTGGTGGGGGAAGGGGAGATTTTGAAGCTGGTGACGTCCACATTGATACCATTGGGCTGCAGGGTTCCCAAGTGGAATATGCGTTGCTGTTCCTGCAACCTTCGGGTGGCCTCATTGTGGCACTGTAGGAGGCCCATGATGGACATGTCATCTAAAGAATGGGAGGGGGAGTGGAAATCATTCGCGACTGGGAGGTGCAGTTGTTTATTGCGAACCGAGTGGAGGTGTTCTGCAAAGCAGTCAACAAGCCTCCGCTTGGTTTCCCTAATGTAGAGGAAGCCACACCGGGTACAGTGGATACAGTATACCACATTGGTAGATGTGCAGGTGAACCTCTGCTTAAAATGGAAAGTCATCTTGGGGCCTGGGATAGGGGTGAGGAAGGAGGTGTGGGGGCAAGTGTAGCATTTCCTGCGCTGGCAGGGGAAGTTGCCGGATGTGGTGGAGTTGGAGGGCAGTGTGGAGCGAACAAGGGAGTCACGGAGAGAGTGGTCTCTCTGGAAAGCAGACAAGGGTGGGGATGGAAAAATGTCTTGGGTGAAGGGGTCGGATTGTAGATGGCAGAAGTGTCGGAGGATGATGCATTGTATCTGGAGGTTGGTGGGGTGGTGTGTGAGAACGAGGGGAATCCTCTTTGGGCGGTTGTGGCGGGGGCGGGGTGTGAGGGATGTGTTGCGGGAAATGTGGGAGACGCAGTCAATGGCGTTCTCGAACACTGTCGCGGGGAATTTGCGGTCCTTGAAGAACGTGGACATCTGGAATGTGTGGGAGTGGAATGCCTCATCATGTGAGCAGATGCGGCGGAGGTGGAGGAATTTTTGCAGCATCGCTTCCAATTCTTTCTGCATCTGTGTGGCTTCGAGAAGACTAAGCCTGTAGGAGTTTTTTTCCCGAACAGCATTACCCATAGCATCTTCATGCAGCATAGAATTTCTCTTCCCCATTCTATTCCTCTATCTGTTCTCATATTGCTGCAACGAGTCTTTCGATTCAGTGACCTGTTCTTCCGGCAGATAGCTCACTGTCCTATCCCATTTCCTAAGGAGTTCCTTACCTTTTAGATTAAGTTGTGGCAGATCAAAAGCAGATAATTTGTATTTCGATGTGCCTCGTTCTGAGTGTCAGTGACTAATACCTTTTCCTCAGTGTCCATTCCAAAGGCGCTAATTTTATTCCTGCCTGTGGCTTTCCTACCATTTGACATGTATGACAGGAATGGCAAAATTCAACCACATCTTTATTTAATTCAGGACAATAGAATTCCTTTCGTATTTTAACCTCACTCTCCCTCACTTCCAAATGACTTCCTGTCAGTATTTCATGTGCTAGCCGCATTACTTCCTGTCTGTCTGCTACCAGCAACAACATTTGGTGCATTTCCGCCAATTTCTCTTCTGCACGAACCTGTTGCAGACTCCATTTTTGCCTTCAGATTCTAACTTTAAGATAATAACCATTTGGAATATGTTTTGATTCCTTTTCCGAGTGAATCTTATGATATAAATATTTTCTTGTTTCATCTTTTTGATGTAACTCCAGGAATCATCAGAACTAAGCGCCTCTCCCTGACCCGCTCCCTGTTCAGATATTTCCTTTCCCATTTCATCAAACACGGCAGCTAACTGGAACTTTGACTTCCTTTTTTGTTTTTACTTTTTTTTCCCCTTCTTGCTGTAACTTATGGCTGTGAGATCTTGTTACCATACATTCCAGAAAAATTCCAGGCTTTTTCTCTTTTACCTCCGCTGGCCCCAGTATACCTTTGGCTTCTCCACGACAAGGGTATGCCTCCTGCCTTTGATCCTGATCAGCCGTTTCCAATAACCAACTGTATTCCTGGAATTGATGCTCTTTCAATGGCTCCCACTGTCACTTCCCCAGTCTTGATAGGACTTTCCAACCTGATCTTACACAGTGGAATGATACATCTCTCTCCATCTATTCCACAGATTGCCACTGTCACAGGTAACATTTCAGAAGGAGTGCAAATACTTTCATCTCTTACTGTTAGAGACTGATAAGCTGCCATATCCCTCAATGTTTTTACTTCTTTACCCCCTCCCCCTTTTCTTCCTGAGTAAACCTTATCCACAGAGGTGAAACCTTTATAGAGGTCAGGTACCGTCTTCCTATCCAGTCTGTGACTCGGCTGTGCACTCTTTTGCAGCTTGTTAGGAATCTTCTGGGAATTCCTTCCCTGTCTCCACTAATCACATGGTTTAGCCTCATTTATCACATCCTTTTTCACCAGTGCCTTTCTTCAGCTACCAGCACTGTGGCTATGTGTGTCCCACCATATGACAGTGAAAACACCTTTTGCCGGTGCCTTTTTAAAGCCACTGGCACTGTATGTTTATGTCTCCCTCTCCATTACAGTGTAAACACCTGGTGCCTCTTGCCTCCTTTACACCCGCATGGGGTTATTTTTTCACCAATGGTAAACCGGTCACTGTGTGATCCACGTTGTTTTTTTTTCATTGAAGAATCGCCTGTTTTTTTCCTCGATTCACATCCCTCATGGAATGAAATTGCTGTCGGATGCAAGATTTCGATTCATGCATGAATATGTATTCATCCGCCACCTCAGCAGCTCTTCTCAGTGTTTGAACTTTCAGTTCCTCAACATGAGTTCTTATCACTTCTGGAAATGAGTTTTTAAACTTCTCCAACAGAATAATCTCTCAATCAACCTCATAAGCCTTTTCTGTCTTTAATACTCTCATCCATCAATCAAAGTTACCCTGTTTAATTCTTTCAGTTTTGACATAGAACTGACCTGGTTCCTTCCTTGTATTTCTCAACTGTTGTCAATGTGCTTCTGGTCCCAATTTGTAGGCACTCACAATAACCTGTTTGACACCTCCATAATCTCTTGACACCACATCTGACAGAGCTGCAAACACTTCACTCATCCTGCCTACCAATGTGGTCGAAAGTAACATTACCCACAGAGTTCCTGGCCAGTTTCTGAAAGGAAATGGTAAAAAAAAGCTTCTGTATTCTTTTCATTGAATTTCTATAATGTTTGGATATATTTGGATGTATCCTTATTAGGCTGTTGGTTTGATGAGTTTGCTCATCCTCACTTCCAGCTTGTACTTCTCTTTCTGCCATTTGAAATTATTTTGTTTTAAGTTCCAACTTCATCTTATCCAACTCGAGCTGCCTTTGCCTTTCTTTATATCCCAACATGGCTCTTCTTTCCCGTTCTTTCTCTTCTGCCTTCAACCATAATTCAAACACTCTCTCTTCCCTCTCATTCTCTAACTCCAGTTGTCTTATTTGCATTTTCTTCTCATTCATCTGAACTTGCCTGTTTCTCTGATTACCTAAGTGCTTGACCAACTCCATTACAATTTCAGCCTTTCTCTGACCCGATTCCCTTGAATCCAATTTTCGCCTGCATGCTAATTCGAAAATATATATACTTCCTCTGTCTTTCTAAACTTTTTGGGCAAATTTGGGAAGCATCTCCAAACTCCAGATTCTCTTTAGAAATGTTCAGAGACATTTCCCTCACATTTAATTTTACCCCCAACAAGTAAACAAAATTAAACAGATTTTTCTCACCTAAGTTCTATTTCATGATCTTGCACATAAATCTCCCACTCTGTTTAATTCTGTCCAAATGCGTCCATATCAATTCAAATCCTGTGCATGAACTGGCCATATTCCAGACTTGAGCCCCCAATCTGTTAGAGAGGGAATAAAGGCATCCCTTTGTTATTTAAACCAAAACAGAAGCTCCAGACCATTATGGAGGGAGTAGGGATTCCCCTCTAATGACTAAACATGAGTCACACAGAAAAGCTCGCCTCCCATGTATGATGTTTTAAAAACAGAGATTAAATGAAATCAAATGCCTGATATCAACTTTATATGTAGCAAGTAATAATTTATTTACTTAACCCTCACAGTGAACAAATAAAGAGAATTACTTGCAAAACCAAACAATATCTCCTGCACTTCCCATCTCACCCCCACCTCCCATACACCTTCTCAACCCAACCAGCATTGCCCCTGATATCAAACCCAAAGAAGAGAGCATATGAACGTGTCTCATAACTCCTCATAACTGCAGCAGTGTTTCTGTTCGAAGGTAGGACAGAAGAGTTATGAGCTCCCTACTCTCAGACACTGTGTGTCTTCCTCTCCCTGTGTCCAAACTTCCGTCTCTCAGAAAGCCCCCATGAAGAGTGAAGGAGAGAGATAGAAATCGATTGAATCAAAGTTAAGATGATTTGAAAGAAAAATAAACAGAGACAAATGAGATCCCATTACTGACTGACTTCCAAAATCTTCCCAATTGTCGCCACTGTTCCCTGATTTCAAACCCAGAGAATATGAAAGGTTTCAACTGGAATTAAAGGGCAAATACTTTCTGACTGCCCCCAGGTTTTAGTTTCTGAGAGGTTGGGCAATGAGTTAATGGTGAGGAGTCAGTTTCTACAGTCTCCCTCCCTCCCTAATAGAGAGGGGATATGTGGTGGTCTTTTTGAAGCAGGTGGAGACTTTGTCTTGTAGGAGGGAGACATTGAAGATGTTGGTGAATACCTTGCATCTGTTAGTCTGCACAGGATCTGAGTGCTCGGCTGGGGACATAGTAAGAACCCCGTGCTTTCCTTGGGTTGACTCTCAGAAGACAGATCTGACATCTGCAGTGTGACAGTGGACACAGGCACATCCAGGGCTGTTGGGGCAGGCATCAGCCCCCAATTAGTGACAGTCACATAGTCATTCATAAGAGACATCTCTCAGTCATCATCAACACATGGCAATACTGGTTGGTGTGAGCACCACACAGTTTGTGTTGAGACAGAGAGACATCAATAGACCAGGGCCACGGTCCATCAGTTTCTGCATCACCTTAATGGGGTAAATTCACAACAAAATGGGGGCAGCATGTGCTCCTACTGAGTGCCGCTGATGCAGAAAGTGAATATTTTGCAGATGTGATTCCAAGCAAGCCACTGCTTTAACCTGAATGGCACCAAGCACCCTGAGTGTTGTACCATGTGGATGGTGGACAGTCCTTAGGGAGTTATGAGCTGCCGTATACATGAACAACTTGAAAGAAAGACCTGACGGCATTTCTGATACGTTTGCAGATGATACGATGATACAATGATAGTTGGGCGGACAGGTGACGTTGAGGAAGTGGGGAGGCTGCAGAAAGACTTAGACAGGCTCGGACAGTGGGCACACAAATGGCAGATGGAACACCACGTGGGAATGTGTGAGATTTATGCATTTTGGAACGCAGAATTATATGCATACACTACATTCTGAAAGATTTTGTGAAATCAAAGGTATTTTGGAGTCCTCGTCCTCTCATATGTTTCATCTGCAGGTTCAATTTGTGGTGGGAAAAGTAAATGCAATGTTTGCATTCATTTCAACAAGGCTAGAATGCAAGAGCAGAGACGTACTGCTGAGGCTTTATAAAGGCTCTGGTCATCTGCATCTGGAATATTGTGAGCTGTTTGGGCACTGTATCTATGGAAGGATGTGCTGATATTGGATGAGGTCCAGAATGATCCTGGGAGTTACAGCATGTCATATGAGGAACAGTTGAGGACTCTGTGTTTGTACCCAGTGGAATTTAGATAGATAAGGGGAGGGGTCTGATTGAAACTGGCAGAATACCAAGAGGTTGGGATACAGTGAACATGTAGAACATATTTCCACTAGTCAGATAGACCATGGTTCCAGGACACAGTCTCAGATTGAAGGGATGACACTTTAGAGCTGAGATTGGGAGGAAATTCCTCAGCTAGACGTTGGTCAATCGATGGAACATTTGCCCCAGAAGGTTGTGCAGGCCACATTATTTAAGGCAGAGATAATTCGGTTCTTGATTAAAAGCAGAACACGTGTTAAGGGAGCAAGCAGGATAATCGGGATTACAAACATATCAGCAATGATTGAATGTTGGAGGTGATTCGATGGGCTGGTTGTCCGAAATATATTGCTTTCTCTTATGTCTTAATGAGCATTCCATCTATTATTCACTGTCGAATTGTCAGCTTCTGACCTGCTCTTGTACACTTGTATATTCATTTCAATTCGATCTCACATTCTGGTCAATGCTAAGCCCTATGATACAGATAGTGGGAAGATTCAGTGTCGGCCAGCAGTCCAATAATGTGTTGAATGCACCTGCCATCAGTGAGTCCCATTTGCCAGCAGCACATTGTCTGTACGAAGATTGTCATTTCCAGTCTTTTTTTTCAAAGGATCAATCCTGTGGTGCCAGTGCCATTGAATTCAACACCATCGGTGACATTTATCACAGCCTTCAGCAAGAATAAATTATGCAATATTTGAAACCCGTCTAATTATAGGAAAGTCTAAACTGAAGAAATTGAATCTTTACTTGCATAGTGTTCAGAATAAGAAACACTTTTTTTTTCTGTTTGTGTTCAAATCAGGCAATTTGTCACATCAAGGTGTTGAACTTGTAATAACTTGCAATGATAAGTTCTATTCTGTTCTCATTTCTTGTGCTGCTCTGTTCTTGTTTTATTATTTATATTATACTCTAATTCCATTCTTCATTAAGTCCTGATTGAAATGTTCTCCGGTGAATATCCTCCACCCGGCTTAAATTACATTTAATCTATTTGAACAGACATTTTGAGGCAGCTGCAGAAGAGAAGAACAGGAAGAGATAACGGCTGATTGTACATCGTGTCCACCATTCGACCAACTTTTCTCTCCAGCCATCTAAAGTTTTTATTGTCGGTCAGAGAACCTCAGAATTATTACGGCACAGTTAGAGGCCATTCAGCCCATTGCGGTCCATGAGCTGTTCAACTGCACAATTTGGAGACAGAGAGTGTGTATGAAGGTGGACTGAAAGAGAGATAAACAGAGAGAAAGAAAGTGAAGGGCGATAAACTGAGTGAGAAGAGAAAGGGGAGCAACAGACAGAATGAGAATGAAAGGGGTGCTAGAAGAGGTGGAAGTTAAATAAATCAGAAGCCAGAATGAGGGGAGATAGACTGGGACGGAACAAATATCATTGTCCTTTCTTCGAATCTCAACAGCTGTGTCCTCCGATTCTCTGTATTCTGTATATTCTCCAAATTCGCAATCATTTTGGTCAACCCACAGCAGGAGGAATGCAACGATTCAAGAAGGCAGCTCCCCACCACCTTCTCAAGGGCAACTAGGGATGGGCAAGAAATGCTGGCCAGCCAGCAAGGCTCACATCCCACAAATAAATAGGAAAAAAAATCACACTTTGAGTAAGTATCATTTATTAGAATTCACATGCAGTCCCTTGACATCGATAACATCAATGGCACAACTCTCATCTTCACTCTCTGATTCTGGAACAACAACCTGAATTGTGTTTGTCAGGTACAGTTCTCTGTTAACATATCCACACCATCTGTCTGTTATTTTATGCACATCTTCCCCTCAGATTAGACAATATTCAATAGGTGCAGGAGTAGGCCATTCGGCCCTTCGAGCCAGCACCACCATTCATTATGATCATGGCTGATCATCCACAATCAGTATCCTAATAGACAATAGACAATAGGTGCCGGAGTAGGCCATTCGGCCCTACATTATGGACAATAAAAGTTTTACTGATAGTGTCATGACTGATCAGTCTTTACAGGATGGATGTAACCATTTATGAACAGATAAGCATGTTTATGTTCCAACAATCCTTTGGCATTAATCTCATATCCAAAGCAGGTTGAATGATTGAGCACAATTGGTTGACTATCTCTAACATTCCTCCTCTCAGTTATGCTCACACGGCCCATCCAAAATGTCTAAAAGTTAAATGTTATTTGGAATTTGAATCAATCAAGAAAAGGGTTAATTGAAGCTGTTTGTTCAGTGTTTGCGATTATTGTCAGTCTCTGTGGATCCTAAACGTGTCACTGGAGGGTTTGCCTGTTCTATGAATAAGGGACTCCTTTCAATGTGTTATCCCACTGCATGCACAGGAACATCGCCTACAGCACCCACAGGGATCAGCAGCTCCAGGGAGAGGCAGAGTGGAGACTGGAGCCTGAGAACAATAGGCTGGAATATTCCAACAATGGACAGGAGTTTATCCGATGGTCTTTACTGGCTTTCTCAGCCTTGGATATCATTAGCATTGCGGATTTATGATGTACTGATGGTTATTCAAGCTGGTTACTATCCCATCCTTGCTATAGTTGGTGTTCCCGGTAAGTCGCTTTGTCTCTTAAACCAGTTTGAACTGACTTGCGGCTCATGATGTATAAATTTTGGAAAGGTGGAATTCAACATTTTCCGTTCCAATCAAAAGTTCCACTCTTTACAAATTATAGCCAGCTGGTTACTATTTAAAGGTTACTCACCAATATGTGAGGAGGGACTGGATTGTTCTCAAATTCCATGACCCTTTTTTGCTCCCTGCACAGATTTGCGTCTTCATATCCTCGCCACTCACTGATCTTCCCCATTACCGCCATCATGTTTTCGCAGTGTCTTCCTCAGCCTCAGTGCAACTTTGTAAAAAGCCATCATTTGTGCCTTTATTAAATCCGGATACAACTTCAAGTCCCTTCTAACTATGTTTCTGTTGCAAAATAATGATGCCTGAGATGTTTAACTTGTTCTTGGCACAGAATCTATCAGACGGGAAGACAGTGCCTTGTGCTCAAGTCATTGACTCATCATCTAGAGGCACAGAATAAAAGCCTGTTGGTATTTCATAAAGGAAGTTGGCGACATTTAAGTGAAACCATGATCTTTGTTGTTTAATAAAAAACCCAAGCAAATGTCCTTTGGAGAATGTAATGCGTCACCCTTCCCTGGGTATGTGACTTCCATGTGACTGCACACCCACAGCAAACTGTTTTATTCGTTCTTGTTATGTGGAACAGCTGAACCAGCCACTCAGTTCAGGACGGGTATAACATGCTGGCATGACCAGGGCTGCATACATCACATGAAAGTAGAACAAAAGTAAAAATAACTCCCTTCCGGTGCCTGTTTACCATATTCCTACAACTCATTTCCATTCAGGCATGTGGCAATTCCCTATTTCAAGTGCATTCTCTCTCACTGAGTCTCTCCCTGAGAGTGATGGTCATCTCCACAGGCACCTCTGGTGCTGGCTTTATTAATGCTGACTTACATACGCAAGGAGCTTTTACATTCCATATCAGCTACAATGCATAGAGAAGGAATGGCCTTACCCGCCACAGGAAATAAACAGATAGGTTTTTGCAAAGATCTGTAGCTTGGATTGTGGATGAGGTTGTTGGCTTGCTCGCCAAGCAGACTTGCTTTTGTTCAGGTGTTTTGGCTCTAGGACCAACCATGCACGTCTACTTTTGGCTTGAGCTCCTATGGCTACCTTGCCAAAATTAAATTGATAGCCTTCATTGTCGGAATATACAGACATTAAGGAGAGTTCATCGTGCCGTTTTGCTGCTGACTGATGTTCAAAAAGTCTGATGGCTAGCTTCCTTCCTGTCTGTCTGATGCATTCATTGCCTGGTATTTTGTAAACCATGTTCGTTCTGCATGTTGTGGGAATAGGGTCTTTAACCCTTGTCGGAGAGTGGCTTTGCGTTTGTGGGATACCATGATTCCTTGTGCTCTTCAGAGTCTTGTTGTCAATTCTGATATGCTCTTGATGTAGGGCAGTGTGGCCGGTATGTTAGGTCGTACTGTGTCCTCCCGTTGTTGTCTGTTTTGTAGATGGATAAGTAAGGATAACAAAATATTATGAAAAACCTGTGAGTGTTACTGAGGCAGCATTTTCGGAATTTTGGACAGATTTTCTCTCTTTTATAAGGAATTATATCCTTGCCACAGAGAGAATGGAGCTTCACCAGGCTAATCACTGGTATGATGGTACCATGAGGAGTGAGTGAAGATTAATCTGTAGCACTGTGAGAAAATGAAAGATGATTACATTTAAACTTGAGGGTTGTGGTCTATCTATATGTTCTAAACAGACACCAATAAAGTGATAAATTCCATGACTCACTTTTTTTATTTTCTCAAGATGCATGATTTTGGATAGTTTAATTGCCTCTGAGGATGTTTCTCCAATCCCACCCCCACTCTCCAAGTATATATAGAGAGAGAGATAGAGAGAGAGGGAGAGAGAGAGAGGGAGAGAGAGAGAGAGGTGTCAAGACTTTGAATAAAGTCTCACCACATTAATGTGCAGCTGGTGTGTGACCCTGCAGTGAGTGCTACGTTATCTGCAATCCCAGCAACAACCACAATACCTTCGTTCTAAATCAGTTAACGATTCCCACCAGCTTCTGATCTCCATGGAGAACACGGATCGTATGTAACGATCCTGGCTGGCTGAATGGAGTGGTCCTGTACTCTGTAACAGCCGTGAGGGGTGATTTGAGAGAACAAGGCATCAGTTAGGGGCAGCAGTTGTTGGCTCATGGCTGATCAGATTGTGTCTGACCATCTGAATGTGTCTAACGGTCCCTTTCCTATTTTTTTCCCAATAAACATTGACTGTCCAGTCCAGCAATGATCAGCCGAGTTCAGCCATGAATATCTCCAATAACCGAGGCTTCCCTGCTTCCTGTGGATGAGGGTGCCACAGATAGCACAACAATAAAGAGGAAGGGACATCCTTATTTCAATGGAGGTCTGTTACGTTAAAGATGTGTTCACCTAACATCAAACCACCAACTCTTTTGAGACACAAGGACACAATAATTAGACTAACCAGAAACCATTTGGCTCTCAAAACCTGACTCACATTACCACTGACTCTTTCCAATCAAATATGCATCAAACTCAGCCTTCACTGCTCTCTTGGAAAGAGAATATCAGACAGCGTAACACCATGGAAACATAAAAAAGGAGCAGAATTAGGCCATTTGGCCAATCGGATCTGATATGCTGTTCAATAATGTCTAACATATTTCTCAGCATTATTCTCCTGCCTTCCCTTGTAACCCTTGATCCCCTTATTACTAAAAAACCATCTATTTCTGTCTTAAAGATACTGGTGTCTCTGTACCTCTGTCTGTACCTGTGCATGTATCTCTTTGCGCATGTGTTTATGTGTCTGTGTACTTGTGTCTATGGTTATCCGTCTATGAATCAGCCTGTGTGGTTCTGTGTGTGTTTACGTCTATTTGCGCTTGATTGTATCTGTGTGTGTGTGTGTGTGTGTGTGTGTGTGTGTGTGTGTGTGTGTGTGTGTGTGTGTGTGTGTGTGTGTGTGTGTGTGTGTGTGTGTGTGTGTTTATCTCCGTATATGTATTGTGTGTGTTAGTATATCGGGGTGTTTACCAATGTTTCTGTGTATTTTTGTATCTGCATCTCTGTGCAATGAGATATCTATATTGGAGATGAGACAACTGATGTCAGAAATGACAGTGGGTTTAATGTGAGAATTGCCGTTAATTGAACAAAACATCTCAGTTGGTGGAGCTTCGATCTTTCAGAATCTCCACACGAATCGTTCTGGTCATCTCCAGCCTGTGCCAGGGTCCACTCAACAATTGGAGTGGGGGGTGGGATGGGTAAGAGAATGGATTTCGGGCTCTGTACCATATGGCTTAGCTTTTACTGTCTTATTACAGGCTGTTTCTCCTCGAATGAGGGAAGGGACAGTTGTGAGTGAGGGTGAAAGAATGGCACTGGTGTAAGAGATAGTGTAGGCTGGGTGAAATGATGAGGTGTCCAGAGTGAGTCAGTCCACAGTGTTGACTCCAAACGTTTTATTTTTTGCAGGGACGTTGCTGAGGTGACAGAGAGTGTGAGGCAATAAAGGCATTGCATTCAGTAGTGGGAGTGGTAAGAGCTTGAGCCTCGCTTGGTGATAGAGTGTGAACCTTGTTCGGAGTTAGTTGCTATAACAGATATAGAATGGGTGTGAAGGAGCAGAAAGAATACAGTGGCACTTATACTGGCAGTAATGGAATGGTTACAGATACTCGTCCAATATTTCTGGATGTTTCATCAGATCATCTCAGCATCAAGGTGGCCCCCACTGAATGTCTTGTCCAAGTCCATCACTAATAACACCACAGGCCACCCCCTCAGATTCCACTGAATCAGTTTGGGTGGAGCTTACAAACAGCAAGAAGAAGCAAACATTAACATGTTTTATAACTGAACCAAAACTGTAGGACAAATTTTGTACAACTTATGCTTTGAAGATTAGATACACAAGTATTGTGGAATCTGAAGTAATAATGGATTATCTCAAGTTGCATGTAAACTCCGTGAAGTAAGTGACTGCTAACGATATGAAAAAATAAAATCCACACGTGTATATGAGGTAGGTTGAAGAGAATGTTGTGAAACAAACCAGAGACCAAGTAATTTTGACTTTAGTGTTGTGCAGTCAGAAACGCTAATTAATAACTTTGGTCTGAAGGAGCTTTTGAGGAATAGTGACAACAATATACTGCATATTACATGACATTAACATTGAATTTTTAAATGTTACTGTCAAACATCATGGAATCCATGAGTCGAGATTGCCAGGTTAGCTGTAATGAATTGGGAAAGTTCAAGATAAAATTTAGTGGCAGGCAGGCAATCATTGTTATTTCTAGAAATATTCAGTCATAGAGTCATAGAGATATACAGAATGGAAAGAGACCCTTTGATCCAACTCATCCATGCTGTCCAGATATCCTGAATAAATCTAGCCCCTTTGCCAGCAATTTGGTTCATACCTCTCTCAAACGTTCCTATTCATATGTCCAACTTGATGCCTTTCAAATGTTGTAATTGTACCACCTTCCACTACTTCCTCTGGCGGCTCATTCCATCCACACATCACCCAGTTGCCCTGCAGGTCGCATTTAAATCTTTCCCCTCTCATGTTACCCTTTGCCCTCTGGTTTTGGATTCCCCCCACCCTAGGGAAAAGACCTTGACTCTTTACTCAGATTTACCATAATGTTACAAACCTCTATAAGGTCACCCCTCAATGACAATTGTTTATTTTATTGTGTAGGGACTGCAGCAATTTTTCCACACAGCTCCCACTGCCAAAAATATCATTAATCGTTAACATTATCTGTACTGGTGGGACTGTTAAAGGGACAAAAGTAAACCAGGCTAGCAAGGAATTTCCCCTCCTGTTCAATACATGTCTGGGGAAAATTGAGAACCCGATTGAGGGGGCAGACTAGATTTATTGCTGCAGCTGCAATTTTTGACAGTGCAGCATTCTACTCAAGTGTTAGTCTATGTTCTGTTCTCATCTTTTAGTTGCTCAAGAATCAGTATCAATGACAATACGACCTCAGCCTCATTATCTGACAACAAATGTCCCTAACGGTGTATTGCAGAGCTCAGAAACACCTCAAGAGCCGGCTACACAACACAGGAGGCCATGCAATCTTTCTCGGCTGCGACTCAGGAACAGGGAGCCCTGGTTCGCTAAAATTAAATACAGAGCAGAAATAACTACTTACTTTTATATTGGAAAGCTGTATCTAATGGAATTCCTAGGGGACCAGTGTAAGGTCATCAACAATTTACAATCCAGATTTACGATTTTGGAGGGAGTGGTGAGAGCACGAGACAGGGGGCAGCCAGGAAGGCAATATTCTGCATTTAAAAACTTACCTCGTGAGTCGGCGGCTCACTGATTCGCGTGGCCAGGGTGGTGAGAGCGCCAGCCGGGAAGTGAACTGTTATGTTTGGGCATTGTCCTGTATCAATGGTTTAGAGAAGCACAACAAAATGTACTCTAACTATATTTGTCAGTGATGCTAAGATTAGCAGGAAATTAAGCTATCAGGAGGAGGTAGAGAGAATGTAAGTGGATAAGCAATGGACAATTTGGCAGATGAAATATGATGTTGGTAATTGTGAACCTGTGAGACTTTCAGGAAGAACAAAAGGCTATATGTTACATGAATGGAGGGAGATTATGGGACCTAGTGATACTGTGTGTGCCAGAGGGTTCTCTCTGAAACTTTCAGACACTGCAACCATTTCTCTACCATCCTGATGGCTACTCCCTGATGGTCCGAGTTGCCTCATTACTCTCAGTACACACGGGATATTTTTATGTGGCTGGTTGGTGGTGAGCAGTCGTGAGGAGGAGAGTGTTTTGGAGTGTGTATCAAGGGCGTGGCCTTTATCCAAGATATCATCCTATATTTCTACATGAAGATCTTAAAACAATGGGAATGGCTGCCTGCTTCTGAATGAAGAGGCTGTGGGTGCTGCCAGGACAGTGGGTCTTCACCACCATGATGTAGTGTGTATGGTCACACTGCAATGTTCATGGAGTGAGGGTTTGAAGGGTTCAATCACAAGAAAGAAAACATTAAATGTAGGTATTTTCAGATCATCTGAAATGGTTAGTTATATCCCATTCTCTATTCCACTCCCAGAACCAGCCCGGACACTTTTCTCTGCTCCATCACAGGATGTGGGCTTCACTGGCTGAGCCAACAGTCATTCCATCCCTCATTGCCCAGAGAGTAGTTAGAGCCTGTGACATTATTGGGTGTGTGGGGACACATTTAGGCCAGAGCAGTGAAGGATGGCAGTTTCCTTCCCTACAAGATATGAGTGAATCAGATCGGTTTTCCTGACAATTGCCAATGGTTTAACCTTCACCATTCAACTTTAAATTCCAGACTTTTTTTGAATTCAAATTCCAACATCTCACTTGGCAGGAGTTGAACTCAGAGACCCAGAGAATTACGTGCATTTTTGGATTAATAACCAAATAATAACCAAAGTCATTCAGATATACAAGAATGAGAGGTATGAACAGTGTCAAAAGAAAGGAGCTGCTCCTTTCAGTAAAAGGGCCAAGAAAGAGGCAGCACACTTTTAAATTGAAGCGTTTGAGAGTTAAAGAAAATTTAAGTGTTGTTTTCACCCAGAGAGTGCTGGGGTTTAGAATGCACTTTCTGAGAGGAGTTGTCACGGGTAACCTCACAACCCATTAAACAGTATTTGGATGAGCGCTTGAAGTGTCATAATATTCAGGGCTACGGGCCTCGTGTAGGAAAGTGGGACTAATGGGCATGCTTCTGTGATTGTATGGCTGTGGACGTTCAACCATTGAGCAGCATAGGGCAGGAATTGTTGTGTTTCTGGAGACTATAATAACAAAGGCTATTAGAATGAACTGCAATTGCTTCCAAAAGGATGCCAGTAGGGAACACATGAGAAAACATTCTGAAACCAGACAGTGGAGAATAAATAACAAGGAAATGGCAGAAGTATGACATAGCTCCTTCAGTTTTTGATTAACAGAAGGAAAGATATAAAGATAATCTTCTCAGCAATACTAGGAAATCTGAGTGTGGTGAGAAATAGAAGTAGAATGAAATTAGCAAATAAACTAATTTAGAGAGATTATTGCGACCGGTTTTAATGGGCACAGACAAAGCCAATGTTGGTTTATGATCTGGGATTCGTATTTGACAAACCAACCTGGAGATAAATTTTGGAGATGGAATAGATGCA
This sequence comes from Stegostoma tigrinum, assembly GCF_030684315.1. Taxonomy (NCBI): domain Eukaryota; kingdom Metazoa; phylum Chordata; class Chondrichthyes; order Orectolobiformes; family Stegostomatidae; genus Stegostoma; species Stegostoma tigrinum. The sequence goes on along the minus strand of NW_026728107.1, from coordinate 343,378 downwards.
ATGCATTTGGAGTTTTGGAAAGGTTTTTGATAGATTCCCAAGCCCAATGTGTAAAGTAAAACACATGGGATTGGACCAAATATATGGTGCCATAACGGGGAAGCTGACAGGAAACAGTAAGCAAGAATAAATGGATGCTGTTTTGTTGGATTGAAAGGTTCATGGTGTAAATTAGAGATTCCAGATATTCACAAAACATATCAAAAGTTTGGTTGAGGGAATCAAATGCAATGTTTCCAAGTCTGCTGACAGTACAAAACTGGGGCTGTGAGTGGTGCGGAGGATATAAAGGTTCTCCAAGGCAATTGAGACAAGTGGAATGACTGGGTAAACATCTGGCAGATGAAGAGCAATGAGGATGTATGTGACATTGTGCACTTTGGTGGGAAATAATAGAACAACAGCACAATATTTGAAGAGGGATTGTTTGAAAAATATTGATCTATAAAGGGACTTGTACTCCCTGTCTTTTGTGTTCTTCTGCGCAGACTCCAAAATCTATGCAGGACGGTAACGTCTGAAGCTAGCTGCCATACGATTTCCACCCCTCGCCACCTAAACTTGTCCTTTCTGAGCTCTAGGTTTCACCCTTGGCCCATCGTGTGTGTGTTGGCTGGAATAGAACGAGCCAGGCTTTACAGCTTTCTGGCCTCATCATTGAGATCAACAATGTCAGACTGTGAACTCTGCCCCAATTTGTTTACATTTCTTGTTTCAATTTGTGTCTGGGTCCACTGCACACCTGGCTCCAGGCACATCTTTTGTTTACTTGTTTCGTTTCCAGCTCTAACTCCATTCCGTGCTGCCTTGAGGGACTAATAACATTTCTGCAATTTAATCTCTCCTGCCTTCCCCCCATGACATGTGCCTTTTGCCCTTGTCTCACCCCCACCTTGCTCAGAATCTGTTACATTTCTGGTCCCAGGCCTCTGTCAGCTCACTGCGCCCCCGGGTCAGAGTTTTAAATTCACTTCCTCCAGAGAGAAACTGAAATCGTTGTGGGTGCAGCTTTCCCCAGATTTTAATTTTGGAAACAAAAACCATGAAGTTGTTTCAGAGTTGAGGTTTTTTGAGCCTTAATCCACAATCTCGCTTCTTTAGAGCTAAACTGTGATCCTCCCACAGTTGAAAAATGCAGGTTAGGTGGACTGGCCACGCTAAATTGTCCCCCAGTGTGCAGCTTACATGGTTGGGTTAGCTGCGGTAAATGTGGGGTTGTTGGGAGTAGGGTGGGATAGAGAGCTAGTGCAGACTGGATGCACTGAATGACCTCTTTCTGCACTGTCGGGATTCTGTGATCTTAGCCATTTGTGATAATGGTCACATTTTCCTCATGACAGCCCACACATCACCATGTTCATTCAGCTCAATCTTTCATGCTGCCTTTGTGTTTTGAGAAGCTCTGTTGTTGGAATGGGAGCTTTCTTTGATGTGGCCTCTCCTCATTCTTCCGCCCACGTCCCAGTTCCATGCGTTAATTCCAGCTTTCTCTCATTTTCCCAAATGGGGTTTTTGAAGAGCTCAAAAGGCGAGTGGATGGAAATTGAGAAATTAAAGAGTCAGAATGAAAGAGGAAGTGGAAATCATAAACGGATTTGATAGATCCCAGGGGAAGGAGGAAGGTCACCGATGCTTCCAGACCTGCTGAACTATTCCAGCAACTTTGTTTTTGTTCCAGGGGAATGAGACTCCAGGATCCTCCTCTTGTGACTGTTCACACAGTATTTTTTAAATTAATGTGTGGGATGTGGGTGTCCCTGGCTGCCCAGAATTTCTTGCCCATCAGTAGTTGCCCTTGGGAAGGTGGTGGTGAGCTGCCTTCCTGAATTGCTGCAGTCCTCCTGATGTGTGGTGACCCGCAATGCTATTAGGGAGGGAATTCCAGGATTTTGACCAAGCGACAGTGAAGGAACGGTGATATATTTCCAAGTCAGGATGGTGAGTGACTTAGAGGGGAACGAGGAGGTGGTGATCTTCCCATATATCTGCTGCCCTTGTCCTTCCAGATGGAAGTGGTTATGTGTTTGAAAGGTGCTGCCTGAGGATCTTTGGTGAATTTCTGCAGTAGAGACAAAATTCTGTGATGAGAGTCAAACCCGGGCAGGCGAAGATGGGGCACTGAATAGTAACAGACTGAGTTCAAACACAGGAGATTTGTACAGCCAGTATTAGCACATAGTGTAACAGTCAGGAATGTGAAGTGAAGAGTGACAGGACATAATGCCACATGCTGCAGATGGAAAACTTTTATCGGAACAGGAGTAGACCATTCGGCCCCTCAAGCCTGTTCTGTCATTCAATTAGATCAGTGCCTGATCTGTAGCTTAACTTTCAATTTCCAAAACCGACCAAACCTACCAATGAGGCTCCTCTGAAACAAACAAAGTGAATATTGAAAAAAAAATTCCAAACAAATTGCAAATGCAGGGAAATCAGAAGCAAAAACAGAAATTGCTGGAAAAATTCAGCAGGCCCGGCAGCATCTATGAAAGAAATCAGAGTTACCCTTTCGGGTCCAGTGACCCTTTGAGTCACCAGATACAGTTGACCATTCCCCCTTTCCTGTAACACCCTCCGGAACAGGTGATGGCGTGAGGGCCATGAGGTTGTCAATAACAACTGAGAAAACAGCAGGGCATGCTGAATCAGAGAGAAAAACAACATTTTAGTCTTTCACTTTTAAATCAATTGCACCAATTTATTCACTATTGTTCCAGAAACAGGACAAGAGAAAATCAACTCTGTGCCATTGGGCCTGGGAACCATTGTTATTCTGACCTCCATGTGAATCCATGCTATATCAATTAGTTTGATTCTGAACCATCCTTTGGGCAATTAGAAGGGATGATAACAGTTTGTTGATCTTCAGATGCCATGATCCCATGAACAAGCAAAAGAAATATCCAATTACTGCAGTTACTTGTGAACCCACTGGTGTTTCTTCAGCAAGATGACTGAGTGGATTTTCTCCCATACACAGAGTAGGTGAATGACATCTCCCGCGTGTCTATTTTCTGGTGTATAGTGAGGGTTAATGATGCCCTGAACCCAGCCCCACAGTGAGAGCACATGAATGGTCTCCCTTCAATGTGAGCATGTTGAAAGTACATCGGTTCCCCCTGAGCTTTTATGGCACTTCCCACAATCTGTACATTTAACTCTGTTCATAGTGAACCTGTTGGGGTTTCAATAGGCTGGATGACCGGGAGAAATCCTTCCCATACTCGGAGCAGGTCAATGGTCTCTCCCCAGTGTGGACCCATTGGTGTGCCAGCAGGTGGGATGGCTGAATGAATTCCTTGCCACTCCCACAGCAGGGAAACAGCCCCTTTCCAGTGTGAAACCACTGTGAATGCCTTCTCACACATCAAGCAAGTCAACAATTTCTTCCTGATATGATTGCGCCGATGTGTTTGCAGCTTGTATGGGGAATTGTAACTCCTCTCACAGTCCCCACGGATCCACAGTTGGATGAAGGAAAATCCCAAGGCATTCTATATTTATGTAAGGAACAAGAGGATGGTGAGAGTAACAGTTGAGCCTACAAGGGATAGTGGGAGGGAACTTGCGCTCAGAGTTAGGCATGGTAGGAGAGGGCCTTGATGAATACTTTGCTTCAGTATTCACCAGTGAGAGGGGCCATAACATTTGTGAAGATAGCATGAAAAAGACAGATACACTCAAACAGGTTGATGTCAGGAAGGAGGATGAAGCGAGGGAAAGAATGCTTTGCCTTTGGTGATGACTTTTGCATCCTCACTGCCTACTGGAATAATACCAAATGATTGGAGGGTGGCAAATGTTATTCCCTTGTTCAAGAAAGGGAATAGGGATAATCCTGGGAATTACAGAAGTGTCAGTCATTCTGTGGTGGGCAAATTAGTGGAGAGGATTCTGACGGACAGTATTTCTGATTATTTGGACATGCACAATTTGATTAGAAATCGTCAGTGCGGCTTTTTGAGGGGCAGATCATGCCTCAGAAGCCTTACTGAATTCTTTGAGCATGTGGTGAATGACATTGATGAAGATCAAGCAATGGATGTGGTGCATATGGATTTTGGAGAAGCATTTGATTTGGTTCCCCAAGGCTGGCTCATTTAGAAAGCTAGGAGACATGGGATTCATGGAAATTTGGTTATCTGGATACAGAATGGAAGCCAGAGTTTTGTAATAGATGGAAATTATTCAGCCTGAAGCTTGGCGATCAGTGGTGTTCTGAAAGAATCTGTTCTGGGAACCCCGCTCTTTGTGGTCTTTATAAATGACTTGGATGAGGAAGTGGAAAGATGGGTTAGTATGTTTGATGATGACACGAAGTTTGGTGGCATGGTGGGTGGTGTGGAGGGCTGTTGGAGTTTGCAATGGGTCATTTACAAGATGAAAAGCTGGGCAAAGAAGTTGCAGATGGAATTCAACCTAGAAAAGTGTGAAGTCATTCATTTTGAAAGGTTGACTTTAAATACAGAATTTCGGGTTAACCTAATGTTCTTGCTAATGTGGAGAAACAGAGGGTTCTTGGGGTCTAAATCGATAGACCCGTCAAAGTTGCTACCCACATTAATAGTGTTGTTGAGAAGGTGTATGGTACGTTGGCATTTATTGGCAAGGGAATTGAGTTTAGAAGCCACAAGGATATACTGCAGTTGCTTAAAACACTCGTTAGACCACAAGTGGAATATTGTATTCAGTACATTACAGGAAGGATGTGAAAGCTTCCGTGTGGGTGCAGAGGAGATTTACTAGGATTCTGCCTGAACTGGAGAGCAGGTCTTATGAGGAAAGGTTGCGGGAGCTCGGGCTTTTCTCTTTAGAGAAAAGAAGGATGAGCTGTGACTTGATATAGGTAAATCAGATGATGAGAGACATAGATAGCATGGATACCTAGAGACCTTTTCCCAGAGCAGAAGTGACTATTATGAGGGGGCATACTTTTCAGGTGATTGGAGGAAGGTATTGTGGCAATGTCAGAGGTAGGTCCTTTCCACAGAGAGTGGTGGGTGGAATGCTCTGTCGGCGGTGGTATTAAAGTCAGATACATTCAGGACGTTTAACCGAGTCTTGGACAGTTGTGAGGATGATTGTAAAATATAGAGTATGCAAGGTAGTTTGATCTTCGAGTAGGATAATATTTTGGCACGACATTGTGGGCTGAAGAGCCCGTGCTGTACTCTTCTGTGTTCTATGTGTTCAATTCACCTCGCCTGCATACGTTTAGACCATGGGAAGAAAGTGAAGCACTGAGACGCACACATGGTGAGAATGTGCAAACTCTATGCTGACATCAGCTGAAGCTGAAATCGAAGCTGGGTCCCTTTTGCTGAAAGACCCCAAAAATGCTTGGGTCGGGTCCAGTAGGAAATTGAACCCTGGTTTCCCTCGTGAAAGGTGGGGATACTGACCACAATGCTAATGAGGGCATCAGGTACAAATGCCCCTGAAGCCCTTTAAATGTGCACCAATCACATACAATCGCTTCAGTATTCAAATTCTATTTCTATTACTTCGCCCATAATCGTCAATGCCACAGCATCACAAATTCACATCTGAATGCTTCTTAAAGTCATAAGGATCTCTGCCTCTAGGACACTTGCAGGCAGTGCCTTCCAGATTCCAAACATCCACTGGCTAAAAGCGATTTTCTGTAAATTTACTGAAAACTTCCTTCCTCTTACATTAAATCTATGGTCCCCGGTGATTGATCCCTCCCTCAAGGGGAAGCGTTTACGTAGTCTACCCTCATTATTTTGTCCATCTCCTCTGCTCTGAGGAAAACGACCACAGTCTGATCGATCTCGCTTCATAACGGAACTCTTCAGCTGAGACAATATCCTGGTAAATCTCTTCGGCACAGTTTCTGGTGCTACCACATCCCACAATAATGTGAATTAATGAACTGCCCCCAATACTCTCGCTATAGCAAAATGAACAAATACAATGAATGCTGCAGAAAGCCACAGAAACTGGTCTTTTCTGATGCAGTCCATGTTGCTCATTATTGCCATTGGTCATTTTCCTAGGCCTGATGTTCCAATAATCACTGGTCCATGTCAGTAAAAGCTGCTCCATGAGTCTTGATCTGACCGTTCCAGTATCTAAATATTTCATCTGGTTTAGAGCTCCTGGTGGTGAGACAGGCCACGTTCATTCACCAACACAGACTGCAACAAGACAGAATGGACAATGTCAGTGTGAAAATGGATGTTAGATTGTGCAGTGTCTCAGTGAAGTGGAGGGAGGGATGTAAAGGAGATTTAGTGATTGTGGGAGGGAGAAAATTCTCTAAGTGGTTTGAATTCTGACACATCAAATGCAGATATGAGAGAGAGCCGGGGTTGAGAGATGATTGTCACCACCTCAAAGAATATTTTCACGTAAAAATGTTTGATACTTGCTGCATTTCTGTGGCCCATGGCACAAGGAGTAAAACAAAATACAGCAAACATCCACTGTCATGTCTCAGATTTGAACTGAGGTTGCTGCGGCCACAACACAGAGTACTAACCACAAGACGATCACGGCACCACATGAGTTCGCTGGTGTGCAACAAGCAATAACTACAGTGGCGGAGGATATGTTAGGAACAGCACCAGATCGACAACAGGAATACTTTCCATGCAGTGCACTGTAATGTGGGGATTCACAGAGGGCTGGAATCTGTAATTACGATGCTACCAGGGACTGTGGCGATTCCATCAATGATTATATTGAAGACTGAGATTGATAGATTTCTACGAAATATCAAAGACTCAGTGTATAGTGCTGCCTCTTGTTGAAATGTACCTTTCAATAGTAATCTAGCTTAACATTGGGTATTTCATCAGCTCCCTCACAAAAGGAAGTAACCATTGCTGCATACAACCATATAAATCGCAGTTCCCAGGCCCAGATCCAGGGAAACTCAGTGACCCAGCGCGAAGATATAACCGGAAATGGGGATGGCAATGAGCGTGCAGACATATGCTGTGATAGTAGATGACGGGATAGTCTGTGCATTATGAGCCAAGACAATGTGACAAAATCGAGATAGAGCCACGGGTATGCTGTGCAGAAGGATGAGAGATGCAATGGTGAATCAGACAGTAACCAGGCTGATACAGATAGAAGCGACACAATTGGTGAGTGCGCGATCCTTCTGTGATGATGTAGAGACGCGTGAAATGCCGAGTCTGTGAGCTCCAATCTCACCCGGAGCAGCTTCTATTGACATGGAGCAGGGATTATTGGGACCTCAAGCTGTTTGAAAAGATGCACAACAATTTTAATCTGAGGCAAAATAGTTTTTGGAATCACAGTTATTTGTGGATGGAGTGAGGATCTGTCCATGAAAATGTCACAATTATAATGAAAAATGCTGCAAATATTCAACTCGTCAAGAGAGAAATCTGTGCTGGGAGAAATAGAGGTAACGTTTTTGCTCTCGTACTTTTGTCATATGGCTGACCCTGCACTGGGTTGAACTGTGGGAAGGAATTTTTCACTCATTTCATATTATTCAATTTTTTGCAAACATGCACAGATCACTGATGTCATCCGAACTTCCAAAAAATATCGGTAATATATGATGTTGTGATTAGGCTCAAGTTTACCTCAGGTTATGGAGGAAAAGCATGAAAGCAGAGTTGACATTTATCAGATCAGCAGCGATCTCATTGACTGGCTGAGCAGACTCGATCGGGTGAATTGTAGCTTCCTGCCGACAAATGGCAGTGAAACTCACTGCGTCACAAAGGGGAGGCAATTGAATTGAAGTAGCGACTGTGATTATCTTTGCTGGTTGTGTACTTTGTGAATGTTCCCCTTACAGCTGATGTCCCTGCTAACAACACAACACAAAGGTGAGTAGCCTGACTGAGCAGTGATGGCTAAGGCACCTTTCCCCTCTTTAAGCGGCTGGATCATGGACCCTGATGTTCTTGGGGACAGGAACTGACATTGAAAGGATCACAGACAGAGCTGCACTGCCTTTGCGTTGTCACCATCAGGAAAAATAAAACTTGATTTCCTGACCAGGAATCGAATCCCGGCTGCGGCAGTGAAAGCGCCGAATCCTAACCACTAGACCACCAGGGATAGTGGTGGATATGTGTGCATCGTTTCTTAATGGCACAACTTCTGGCTTTCTTTTTCTTTCTACGACAGTTGTTTCTCCTGCAAAATGACTGAATCATCGTGTTTTTACAGCACAGAAAGGGGCTCAACAACCCAGTTTCCAGCCTTTGCCCATAGCCTTGTGTGCTACGAGACGATGGGCCGGCCGTTTGAGATGTTCACGTTCCCTTGGGGAAGTGGGCCACATGTTCACCCTCAGAAGGTAGCACACAGACACATTTCGCAGAAGGTGACAAAGGCCTCAGCAGAGACCAACCTCCAGAAAGTAGGATTTCATCCATTTGGGTTATATTGTCCCATTTCACACTTCAAAACCAGAATCTGATTACAGCAAAGAAATAAAGCATTCGGCCACTCCCCTCTCCGTGTTGCTCCCCCATTGTTTACTTGTCAACCTACAGTTTATAATACCTCACCTCACTGCTGGCCTGTGGAGGAAATGACACTGGCATAATTTCAGACAGTATTGAAAGTCCTCTTTCAGATGTTGGGTGCCGCAGTTGTACAAACATTCTCATCTCCTCCAGTTAGAAGTAAACTCATGACTGGTGCTTTACAAGAACATTGCTTTCAATACTGCGCTACAGAGCCGAGGCTGTGCCCTGTAAGGTAGGGTTTCATGCATTAGAAACTGCAATGTAATAGATGGCAGGATAGTCTGTGCAGTATAAACCAAGACAATGCGACAACACCGTGATGGAGCCGAGGGGATCATGTGCCGAAGGATGAGAGATGTAATGCTGAATCAGGCAGTGACCAGGGTGATAGAGATATACATCGCCCCTCGTAGTCTGCTGATTAGTATTCAGTGCCATCAATGCCATGGCGTGTTCGTGGTTAAAATTTGCAATAATAACTCTGAAATATTGACTGACCTTTAGAAGTCGAATTATGTCATAGATCAGGCGGTATCGCTTCAATCTATATCCCAGTTCTACATCAGCAATGTCAGCTGCATTTGCCTGATGTACAATTTATTTCAGACAAAAACAGGGGAGATCATGGAAAGTGAAGGGGCAATGGTGGTTTGAGAGAGTTGACTGTAGGCCTAATGGAGCCAGACTCAGTGTGGCTGCTGAAGACTGGTTTTTCCTGTTTATCCTGGTATACAGATCACTCTGGAGCAGCCCAAATGTTCTGGATGTGAGTTTGCTCGCTGAGTTGGAAGGTTCGTTTTCAGACGTTTCGTCAGCATTCTAGGTAACATCATCAGTGAGCCTCCGACGAAGCGCTGGTGTTATGTCCCGCTTTCTATTTATCTGGTTAGGTTCCCTTGGGTTGGTGATGTCATTTCCTGTTCTTTTTCTCAGGGGATGGTAGATTGGCTCCAAATCAATGTGTTTGTTGATGGAGTTCCGGTTGGAATGCTATGCTTCTAGGAATTCTCGTGCATGTCTCTGTTTGGCTTGTCCTAGGAGGGATGTGTTGTCCCAATCAAAGTGGTCTCCTTCCTTATCTGTATGTAAGGATACGAGTGATAGTGGGTCATGCCCTATAGAGGTGGCCCGCTTCCCCGCAAAGGTTGCAGCTTGTCTCTTGTGGGCAATCCTTTGCAAGGTGTCCCTCCTCCCTGCAGATGGTGGCTTTGCAGTCGGCCGCCACGTGACCGGACCTACCACAGGCATGGCAGACTTTAGGTTGCCCTGCACAGGTCAGGTATACTTGCTCCCACTGATAGCGAAGCTGGACAGTGGGTGTACGATGTTCCCGTCAGTGCCCGTCCTCTGCGTCACCTTGACCTGCCTCTTACTGGTCCAGATCCCGAAGGGGTCCATGATGTTGGTTAGGTCCCCTTCCACCTTCACGTACATTCCAACAAAGGTCAGGACATCAACTGCTGGCACATGCGGGTTGTACATGTGTACAGTCACCATACGGCTCCTCTGCACCGCCATCACAAACAGCAGGACAGCAGTTCATACAGAAGGCGTGTCCTCACCTCCTTTCTCCTTGAAAACCTCCAGGAAGCGCTCGCAAATTTTGGCACTCCTGAAGGTCACATTGTAGAAACCTCCTCCGGGGAAATCCTGCAGGCAGTAAATGTCCGCAGCAGCGAACCTACAACAGTCCAACAGGACCCTCTTCACGAAGAAGGTGCAGTCCACAGGTACACCTTCATCCACCTTCTTTACAGAAACACGGATGGTGTTCCGGACCCCCTGACCTGGGGCACGAGAACTTGCCGCAGCCGTCATTGCAGGTTGGCTGCTCCCCTGAACCAGCGTTCGGCCGAAGCCAGCATTAAGATCCATTGGTTGCAAGGGTGCACAGCCAACCCGACGTCTTCCTTCCACTTCCATACACAGCACTCTCCTCCACTCGGTCCACAAGAGAGTGTGTCTTTATTTTGTTCCAGATGTAAGCTGGTTCACTGAGCTGGAAGGTTTGTTCCCAGACAATCAGTCACCATTCTAGGTAACATCAACAGTGAGCCTCCAACGAAGCGCTGTTGTCATGTCCCGCTTTCTATTTTTCTGGTTCGGTTTCCTTGGGTTGGTGATGTCATTTCCTGCGTTGGTGATGTCATTTCCTGTTCCTTTTCTCAGGGGATGTCAGATTGGCTCCAAAAGCCAAAGAAAAGAAAAGCCAAAAGCCAGAGAAAAAGAACAGGAAATGACATCACCAACGCAGGAAATGACATCACCAACCCAAGGAAACCGAACCAGATAAATAGGAAGCGGGACATAACACCAGTGCTTTGTGGGAGGCTCACTGTTGATGTCATCTAGAATGGTGACAAAACATCTGAGAACAAACCTTCAACCTCAGTGAACCAGTTTACATCTGGAACAAAATAAAGACCCACTCTTCTGTGGACCGAGAGGAGGAGAGTGCTATCTTGGAGGTGAAAGGAGGACGTCGGGTTGGCTGTGCACCCTTGCGACCAGTGGACCTTAATGCTGGCTTCGGCCTAATGCTGGTTCAGGGGAGCAGCCAACATGCAACGATGGCTGCGGCGAGTGCTCGTGCCCCAGGTCAGGGGGTCCGGAACACCATCCGTGTTTCCGTGAAGAAGGTGGATGAAGGTGCACCTGTGGACTGCACCTTCTTCGTGAAGAGGGTCCTGTTGGACTGTTGTGGCTTCGCTGCTGCGGAGATTTAATGCCTGCAGGATTTCCCCGGAGGAGGCTTTTACGATGTGACCTTCAGGAGTGCCCAGCTTTGCGAGCGCTTCCTGGAGGTTTTCAAGGAGAAAGGAGGTGAGGACCCTCTCTCTGTATTGACCGCTGTCCCGCTGTTTGTGATGCCAGCACAGAGGAGCCGTATGGTGCCTGTACACATGCACAACCCGCATGTGCCAGCAGTTGATGTCCTGACCTTCCTTGGAAGGTACGTGAAGGTGGAAGGGGACCTAACTGACATCATGGACCGCTTTGGCACCTGGACCAGTAAGAGGCAGGTCAAGGTGACGCTGAGGATGGGCGCAGACGGGAACTTCGTACACCCACTGTCCAGCTTCGCGATCGGCAGGAGGAAGGGCTACCTGGCCTGTGCAGGGCAACCTAAAGTCTGCCATGCCTGTGGTAGGTCAGGTCATGGCGGCCTAATGCAAAGCCTCAATCTGCAGGGAGGAGGGACACCTTGCAAAGGATTGCCCACAAGAGACAAGCTGCAACCTTTGCGGGGAAGTGGGCCACCTCTATAGGGCATGCCCGCAGCGGGAGACCACCTACGCCCAGGTCGCTGGCAGGGGCAATGCGGGGCCAGCCCCCCCCCCTGCCAGAGGAGAGGAAGGCACCAGGGCCCAGCAAGAACCCCACTAATGTGCAGGAGGGCCAGGTCGTGCAGGAGCTCCCAGCCCTGCAGGATGGGCCCAAGGCCAGCCAAGCGCCCCTGCAGGCTCTGCTCCCCGACAACAACCCGGAGTCGATGGACACGGTGACAGGCGACCCAGGGGAGTGGACGACGGTACAGAAAGCGAGGAGGAAGGTGCGTCGGCAGGCCCAGGAACTGCAACCATCAGGCGGGGAAGAGGCAGCTGCAGGGCGGGCTATAAGAGCTCCTCTGACGAGGGGGATTCAGAAAGGGCCCACCTGAAGCAGAAGTTAAAGATCTCAAGGGAGAAGGAAAGCAGCACCCCGCTTCCAGGTGACGGGAGGCATCCTGAGGCTCCCTCCGACACGTGCCGCTGAGGCACTGGAGGGCCCCCCGGAACGTCCAGGCGGGAAGGAGGAAACACCGCGTCCGCAGCCTGACCCAGAGTTGGACTCTCCTGCCTCCGTACCCCCGACGGGGTGATGCACCCGGAAGGCAGCACGGATGGTTTCCTGAACCCAGAGAGCGTCCAGCAGTTAGCCCGGGCAATGGGCATGAAGGGACAGATGGAGGGGCTGGACCTTGGACTTGGGGACGGTACTGCGGTCACTGCCCACAATGGGGGTACGAGTTGCGAGCATTAATGTGCGCACTGTCAAGTCCACCGCAAGATGTGTGTCCACGTTGGCCTACCTGACCACCATCAAGGCGGAACTCCTGTTTCTGCTGGAGTGCAGGATACTGCACCTCGGCAGGTATGGGAAATGGTCCGGCACCTGGACCCGTGGGCCTTCGTTCTGGAGGTAATGACTGTCGCTCCTCGGGCCTGGCTATTCTGCTGCAAGGGTGCAACTTCACCATCTCCCAAGTTCAGGAGGTGGTTGGGGGGCGTCCTAGTGGCTGACGTCACCTACAGGAATGCTCCCCTGAGGCTGATCAACGTGTACGCCCTAGCGGTACGGAGTGAGCAGTTGGCCGTCCTGCAGCAGCTTCCACCCCTGCTGGCTACGTCCAGGCCAGTCATCCTAGGCAGAGACTTCAACTGCATCATCGATGCAGATGGAAGATCCGGCGTGGGGACAGCGGGTGGGGGGAGTCAACTGGACATCACGTCCAGATTCCTGATGGGCACGGTGAAGGACGCCAAGCTGCTCGACGTCTTCAGCACCCCTGCATACGGAGCGCAGTGGAGGTACTCCTGGTCGCAGCCAGACGGGCCTATTCCCTCAAGGATAGACTTCCTGTTTGTGTCACGGGCGTTCTCGGTCAGGTCCACCGGCGTCGAGCCGGTGTTCTTCTCTGACCACTGCCTCCTGCTGGCTGACTGTCACTTACAAGATGACCAGCCGGCCGGCAAGGGGACGTGAAAGCTCAGCACGACTCTGCTGACCTCAGAGAACCGCGAAGAGCTTAAGAGGGAGTACGCCAGTTGGAGAATCATGAAACCCCTCTTTGAGTCTCAGGGCGATTGGTGGGAAACAGTGAAGGAGAACATCAAGAGTTTCTTTGTCCTCAAGGGTGTTCAGAAGGCAAGAGAGAGGCGGGGAAAGCCTTTGCGACTCCAGAAAAGGGTGCAGAACCTGCTCCTTCTGCAGTTGATGGGGGTCGATGTCACGGAGGACCTCCGTGAGATGAGGAGCCAGCAAGCCTCGCTCTTCGCCGCGGAGGCCTCCAGGATAATATTCCAGTCCAGGGTCTGCTCCATGGAACAGGACGAGACGTGCTCGCGTTTCTTCTTTCAGAAGGTGCACAAAGAGACCTCTGTGTTCAGCCGGCTGAAGGAGGACGACAGCTCGGTGACGTCATCTCGGCCCGACATTTTGAGGATCAGCAGATCATTCTATGCCGGACTGTACGACACGAAGCCCACGGACAGCATGGCCTCTGAGTCTTTCCTGTCGTCTATCATAGAGGTCTTAGACGATGGCACAAGGGAGTGGCTGGAAAGGCCGATATCCCTGGACGAGCTGACCAGAGCCCTCAAGTCCTTGGAGAGGAATTGGACTCCTGGGAGTGACGGCTTACCAGTCGAGCTGTATTCCACTCTGTGGGACCTGGTGGGCCAGGACCTGCTGGAGGTATACGATGGTGCGCTTCGGGCAGGGGAAATATGCAAGTCCATGAGGAACGGCATCATCGCCCTCATTTACAAGAGGAAGGGGGAGAGGGAAGAAATTAAGAATTGGCGTCCCATTTCACTATTAAACGGGGACTACAAAATCCTGCCCAAGGTCATAGCCAACCGGGGCAGGTCTGTCCTGGAGTCGGTGATTCACCCTGACCAAACCTGTGCTGTGCCGGCCAGGAAGGTAGCTATGAGCCTCGCGCTCATCAGGGATACGATCGCCTACGTGCAGGACAGGCGGGTGGAGACCTGCCTCGTCAGCCTGGACCAGGAGAAGGCCCTCGACAGGGTCTCTCATGCTTACATGAGGGACGTCCTCTACAAATTGGGGTTCGGGGAGGGCATCTGCAATTGGATCCGGCTGCTCTACATCAACATTGTTGGTGCAGTCTCGATCAACGGGTGGGAATTGGACAGTTTTCCTGTCAGATCTGGAGTCAGGCAGGGCTGCCCGCTCTCTCCTGCCTTGTTCGTGTGCTGTGTGGAGCCCTTTGCCGCATCCATCAGGAAGGACATGAGCCTGAAGGGCGTGACTATCCCAGGCAGCGGAGGCCTTCAGGTCAAGACCTCCCTGTACATGGACGATGTCGCCGTCTTCTGCACCGATCGTCGGTTTGAACTGGCCTCGGGTGCCAAGGTCAATAAGGGTAAGAGCGATGTCATGTTCTTCGGGAACTGGGACGACCGCTCCTTCATCCCCTTCTCCGTCAGGACAGACTACCTGAAGGTGCTGAGTGTTTGGTTTGGTGGAGCTGGGGCGTGCACTAAGACTTGGGAGGAGGATATCACCAAATTGAAGCAGAAGCTGGGCAGGTGGACGCTCCGGTCCCTCTTCATCGCAGGTAAGAACCCGTTTGTCAGGTGCAAGTGGCTTTTGGTACTGTTGTATGTGGCGCAGCCCTGGCCTATTCCCTGGACCTGCGCCGCTGCGGTCACCCGGGCCATCTTCCACTTCATTTGGGGGTCGAGGATGGACCAGGTCCGCAGGGACACCATGTACAAAGACCTGGAAAATGGGGGAAAGAGCGTACCAAACACCACCCTCGCCCTGACGGCTACCTTTGTGTGCGGCTGCATCAAGCTGTGCATAGATCCTCAGTACGCAAACACCAAGTGTCACTACTTACTGAGGTTCTACCTGTCCCCGGTGTGGCGAAGGATGGGCCTGGCCTCGTTGCCGCGGAACGCTCCGAGTACTTGGACCGTTCCGTACCACCTGACCTTTGTGGAGAAATTTTTGAAAGGAAACACCTTTGACCACAAGGCCGTCAGGCAGTGGTCAGCACATAGTATCCTCGAGACCCTTCGGGAAAAGGAGAGGGTGGATCCCATCGTGTGGTTCCCCATGCGGACTGCCAAAGTCATTTGGCAGAATGCTTCATTGCCAGAACTTTCAAACAAGCACAAGGACATTGCTTGGCTGAAGGTGATAACTTTCAGAGAAAAATGTTCCGTAACTTTCCAAACAGGCAAAAGATACATGGGGGGTAGGATTAGGGATGTGGCTAATTTAGTTATATTAATGTACAATGTGGCAGGTTTAATGAATTACATCAACTGAAAAGATCTCCTAGAGAATAGTGCCCATCAAATAGTGTACTTAAGAGTACGGTGGTTGGGTTGTGGAGATGGGTATTTCAAATTAAAATAAAAACACTCATCCCAATGCTGTGTCTTCTGTTAATTAAACAATTGGAAGTCCATGCATATTTATTACCCAACACACTGAACTCTGATCCTGTGCTATGTCATGTAAAAGGTCCCCTTTTTGAGTGGTCTGTAAAAGTCAAGTACACTTCACCTATGGGCTTCCTTTATGAAATCTGTTTTTAATATTAACAAACAACTCTTGGAAAATTGTCAAGGCAGGTTTCTTTTCAGAAAATGATGTTGACTCATTTTGACGGCGGTCATCTTTGGTGAATATTCTGCTACATCTTCCTGGACATTGAGCTCTAACTTCTTCCACATGACAGATAAGCAATTGGAGCAGATGGAAGCCATTTGGCCAATCAGGTCAGCTACTCCTTTTAATGAGGTCATGATTGATTTGGTAATCCTCAACATCGCTCCTCTGCCTGATCCACGTGGCCCTTGACAACCAAAATGATTAAATGTCTGTCTCAGCCTTGAATATACTGAGCCAGGACAGACTCTGTTTTCAAGATTTTCACAGATTTGCTTCTCCCAGTTTGTGCGAACATCCATCTTATTTCTGATTTAAATCAGCAACTCGTTTCCCTGAGATAACACACCCGAGTATAAATCAGAGCACAACCAGCCTCCAAAGTTCAGTGTGAACTCATCGGCATCTCCAGCACCAGTTGAATGTATTTAAAGCATTTTGGTTTTGAACCTCTCATTAAACCAACTGCCCTGATTTACACGTTAGATTTGCCAAAGACGAATCTGCTCCAAACGTACTTCATTGGCTGTGATTTAGATAGCAGTGAAAGGTGCAATTAAAATACAAGGACATAATTCTTTCTCAATCCATTGCCCTGATAATTAATCGCTCTGCTCATGGAAATGGATCCTTTCCATCCACTCTATTGTTCATCAATGTGTTTAGTTCAATTCAATCCCAAAACAGCCGACTCCGTTCTGATCAAGTGCAGGGTGACAGTAAATAGCAGGGTCATGACACACATATCACAAATCGAAAACTTGCCTTTCCGGTCAGATACATTTCATGACAAATATTAAAAGTCAGTCAGCAGACTGTAGTCATGGCTGAGTGTTTAAGGTGATGGATTAGAAATCTATTGGTGTTTCCCTGCACAGGTTTAAATCCTGCTCTCGATGTTTCTGTCAAAACAAGCTCATGTTTTCTCAGGTAGGGCAATGTGTTGATATTCAGGGAACACGTGTTCTGAACAAGAATCCAGCTGGACTCAAAGCCTCATCTCTGTTTCTCTTTCCATTTTTCAATTTTGGAAAAGTACAGCTGTTACAGACAATTACCATTCCAAGTGAAGTAGTTGGAAGTTTGAATTCACTCCAAGCCCACTTTAAGGGCTCTTGCAAGAGCTTGCAATTTTCTATGGTGCAATTGGCTGTTGCGTTTGACTGTGAAATGTGAAGCTGTCGGTTTGAGGCCACTGAGGAAGGAACAAGTGCTGTTCTCACTCTCCCAGTTCCCTTTTGACTGTACAGTTATGGGTTTTAATGCAGTCAGGAAAATGTTGCCCAAACGGAAACCTTGTCTGGTGAGTGGCCTCAAAGGTATTTCAATGTTGTTTTCCTCGCTGCCATAACGAGCTGGGAATGCTTGGAATCAGAAACAAAAACACAAACTGCACTACAGAAAGGAGAAAACAGAGTTCTGAAGAAGTTCTGAAACGTTGACTCAAATTTGTGGCCCATAGATGCTCCCAGATCTGCTGAGTTTTTTTTCCTGCAATTTATATTTTGCTTGTGAATGAACGTTTATTTTATCTATTGAAATGAAACAACCAGAATCACCATGTACCAAATTTAAAATTTTAGAAATCTGTGAAGTTATTGGATTAAAAAACCCAGCAGTAATTCATTCTGCCACAGCTCAACAAGCCACGGAAAGCGACCTGAAAAGATACATGGTATCACCATTGTCCCAGTCGTCATGGGCAAGTGGTTAAGGCAATGGATTTAAAATCAAGGGGGGGGGGGGGGCTTTCCTGTGCTGCTCCAAATCTTGCTGACTATGGGAGAAATCTGGGATCAAATGTGAGGGCTGCTTACTCTCTTCATTTCGCTTGTGACAAGAATCAAAGCATTGGGAACAAAACTTTTCACTCCGCCCACCAATGCTGGGAGAAGGCAATTCACTACGTGCCATTGCAGAACGAGCACAAACCTTCATAAACATTAGACCTTTAAGATATCCAATTGCAGGTCCAACCATGGTGAGGCTGTGAGCCATGTGCTGGGAAATAAGACAAAAACAGTCAGTTTTAAGGAAGGATCACCCGACCCGAAACGTTAGCTCTGATTTTTCATCACAAATACTGCCAGACCTGTTGAACATTTCCAGCAATTTTGGTTTTGTTCCGAGAACAATCAAGGTCTTGAGTTAAACTGGTTAGACCCGATGGGCTGAACTGTCTTTTTCTGTGGTGGAGACCACTAATCAGTTGTAGTCAGCTTCGTTTGTGAAGTCAAACTGCCTGACTTTGGGTTAGGGTAGATGTCCCATTGCAATGAACATGGCCAAGGGATACACTTGTTCAAAGGAAGAACAAGAGTTTTAGAAGGTTCACAGAGGCAATCCGACTCTGAATGGATCCTTAGGCTGAAGTATTTCTCAACTGTGAGTGTGAAATTTCAGAAAGTAGGAACGCAAAGTGATTGGTGATAGCACTGAACAAGTTCATGTGAATAGTAGACAAAGAGGCGACTGGAAGAACAAAACAGGTCAGATTGCAGCAAACGAATTGTTTCTGGAAGGCATTGAAGGGGTTGCGAGTATGGAGCATCGAAGATAGGTCCAAATATTGAAGGTTAAAAATGTACCTGTGTGTCAGAAATGAAGGTGGGTTGGAAAGATTAGACAGTTCTTGGGGAACAGAAGGCTGTAAAGTGATCCGAATGAAGCTTTCCAAGTCATGAAGAGCATGGAGATGTTACAGGGAGAAGGCAAAAGATTGATACTAAAAGAGAGAATTATTTGCTTACTGTGGAGACGCAGCATAACTAAGGTAGGGTGCATGGCCTCCGTCTGAGCTGTGACAAGTTTTGTGATTTTGAGCGAAATTATAGATCGACCAACAGAATGTGAGAAATTAGACAGATTATATTACACAGCTGTGACACGTCTGTGTGCCTAAACAACAGTGAAGACATTTTAACATCATCCTTGAATGAAAATGCTGCAGTCCAGATGAAAAACTGAATACTAGCCTGACAACACAACGTAGCAAGGTAGCAGAGTGGTGCAGTGAGAGTGTGCTGGGCCCATAACCCAAAGGTCAATGGGTCAGAACTATCCTCTGCCATTTGCTTTGTGTGAGTGTTTTGGCCTGTACCATACATTTTAATCAGCTCTCTACTTCCCTCAGCTTCATCTGAAATAAGAATGTCATGTGGATGCACTGGCCAAGTTCACACAGGTGAACTGATATACTTGTGAAGGTCTGATGGTCTTATTCGAACTGAATTGTAAATCTTCCACTCTGAGATGGGGATAAACTGTTTCAGCAGGAACACATCACTTGCAGATTTTGCTTTCATGCCTGGCAGTAACTCCCCATGCTGTTTCAGATGTGAATGACAAAACGATCAGGATGTCAGAGACTGCAAAATGACACAGACAGAGTTCACCATTATTAGGGACAGGTATCACCGATTGTGAATAACTACAGAGAAATACAAGAGGCAGACAGTCACTGTGGGCTCGATGGGCTGAACGTGAATGTGAATGACACCATGGGTTTATGACGTCACTCTCCCTGTCTCTGTGAGGGAGCGGGTGGGGGAGAAACAATGGCTCATTATTAACCCTCCCTTCCACGTTGTACTGTCTGCAGCCCCGCAACTCAGGGCCGTTGGGGATGTCTGTCAGTGAGTGAGTGTTTCACTCAGATTCTCTTAACTTGGGGCTGTTGGTGTCAGATATTAACTCCTGCTGCGGGCAGGCAGCAGACTGCGTCATTGGTCTTGTGGTCTGATTCTCATATCAGGTGGCTGTTGGAAATGTGAGAAGTTGCTGGCGTGATTCTTGCCAGAGCCGTTGTTGCCTCTGATGATTTTGTTTAATGTTCGGGAGAGTACGGGGGTGGTTCTTTATGAAATCGATTTCAGTCCATGTTTTCAAAGGGTGTTTGCTGCGAATATGTCACATACATCCACTTCACCTGATGAAGTTTTAGGGTTAGTAATAGTCTGAAACTATGTTCACTGGATTGGTTCATAAACTCGCACAGTAACTGAATAAAATGATGGCAAGTCTCAGTGGAGAAAGAGGTGACAGTGAAGCAGGCATCTGAGGACAAACTTGTTTCTTTTGCAAGTGAAATTTACTGCTTTCCAAAGTGGGGCCCATTGAACTGAAGCAGTAACAGAGATTCCCTTTGCCGGTGCTCACCTCCTGAATCACATTTCCACCTTGGTCCATGTTAACATCACAATTTGACAAGAAACTGCTTGCACACAGTGGGCCAGTGGTGTAATGTATAACGTGTCTGACTGTGGATTAGACAATTGTATGTTCATGTCCTGCCTGGCTTCAATGCAGCTAACAGTTTTTCTACACTTGCAAGTTGACATCTCCTTCCAAATCAGGAATGTTTTTGTTGTCAGATTCCAAGGGCTGAAGTGATCAGAAATGAAAAGTTGCACATGAGCAGGGTTTGGAACATTTTCAGCTCACTGTCTGTTTCATTTCCAAGCTCACAACAACAGTTCTCATTGCCTGGAGAACTGGCTTGTGGTCCATGTAACGCTGCCTCTGCCGGGAAACGTGTGGGGACAGAAAGTGAACGTGAAGCACCTGGAGCAGGTGTAATCCTGAGGCCTCTGTCAAGCTCGGGGATGTGTCTGTGTGTTTCAGGCTGTGGCCAAACATGAGGATGTGTTCCGTGAGTGGGCTGTAACACAGGTTTACTGTCACGAAAACTCAGTCCAGTTTGTAGATTGCATAGCTAATCTCATTGATATCTGCCCTTGATACATCAGAACGCACAACGCGGCGGGCCAATAGCTGGAAACTAAGAGTAGAAAACATAAATGTCTGATTACATGCACTGACACAATGGGCCAGATGCTCATTTTCCATGCTATAAAAACTCGAATACAGAGACAAAGTGATCTGTCGCCAAAAGGAGCAAATATGGAAAGGCAAAAACAGTGTTGTTGAGAAATAATACAAGCATCTCCGATGCGTTCCCTGGTTGTATAGTGGTTTGGATTTGTAGCTTTTGGAACCATGGCCCTGGTCTGACCTATTGAGTGGAAGTTCTTCCCTCCCAGCTTTTTATGACAACAGCTTTGCTGACTCATTGTGCTTTTATTCATTAACTGGCACCACTGGCTCGGCAGCATTAATTCAATCAACCACATTGCTGTGGGTCTGGAGTCACATGTCGGTCATACCAGGTGAGGGTGGCAGTTTCCATCCCTAAAGGGCATCGGTGAACCAGATGGGTTCTTCCAACAACCGATTGCATCGCCTCCCCTGTGAGGAGAAGGAAAGGGGCTGTGAGGTAACTAACTGTGTCCCAAACGATATTCAAACTAATGTGAAACAAAGAACTGCACATGCTGGAAATCTGAAATAAAAACAGGAACTGACAGAGAAATGCAGCAGCCCTGGTAGCACTGGTGGAGAGATACAGAGTTAACATTTCAGATCCACTGACCGTTCGTTCGAACCCCAGTTCAGTTTTGCCCTTCTATATTATAATGCCAGGGAAATTATCACTTTCAGCTGTCGAATCAGTATATTTATCAAAATATCGCATTCGTTTTCAGTCATCAACTTTACAACTTTAAGAAGCTTTTATCGGCTGTAATGCTGCTTCCTTCACCCTCAGGTGGTGAAAGGCTCTGCTTAAATGGTTTTATTTGCCTTTTCCTTTCAGTTAGTTAGCAGCGGTGTCGAATGGAGAATTGGGCCTTTTAGTGTCTACCTCAATATGCATCTCTATTTGTCTCTCTTAGTCTCTAGGCATTCACCTCAGCCCCTTTTATATTCGTCCGTCTATATCCCTCATTTCTCTTTTCTGATGTTTGAAAAGTCTGAAAATTGGGGAGTGTTTGAGAGTGGAGCTGCTGAGAGGCTTCCTCACCACAAGCACCACTCCCACCCTGAGTGTAAAGCCTGGAACTGGACTCACATTCTCCAAATAATGTTTCTGTCACTTAGGGACTGAGGCAAGGAGACATTTATTCCCCCAAAACATGATGAGTGTTTAGACTTCTAAATAGTATCCCTAATCCACCAGAATAGAAACAAAATATCACAATTAGACGATTACTGTGATGTTTTTACTGTTGGTGTAAAATGAATGAATGCTGACAGCAGAGAATGAGGGTGATCAGTTCCTGGTGTCTGTCTCATTACCACGATATTCCACAGGAAGGCTGCAGTTTATTCTGTCTCACCTTGTTATTCCTACCAAACCTCCGGATGAATTAATTGTAGCAGGAAACCATTCCCTGATGGGGACAAAACAGGTGTCAGGAGTGCCAGCACCGAATGATAACTGTCTGCACTCAAACATAGGAACCATGGTCAGTTCTCTGCACAGACAGGGCAAGTAATGGCCGCGTGGTATCATCGCTGGACTGTTAATTCAGAAAGCCAGGTAATGATCTGGAGACTGAGGTTCAAATATCACCCCCAGAAGATGATGGGATTTGAATTCAATAAATATCTGGAATTAAGAATGTAATGATGGCCATAAATCCATCATCAGGGGACCAAAACACATCTGGTTCTCTCATGTTCCACAGGCATCTTTGCTCCTTACCTGATCGCGCCTACATCTGACTCCACACCCAGAGCAAACATGGTGGATAATTAGCAATGAGCAACAGATGTTGGCCGAGCCAGTGATACCCTCATTTCATGAATGAGTCGGGGGGGGGGGGGGGCGGGGGGGAACCTTTGCTATTTAAATCAACAATATGGCATTTCAGAGATTTTGAAATGAAGAATCTTCATTGTAAAGCTCAGGCACCACTCGGATTTTAACTCAAGATCTGTTTCACTACACACTGTTTTTTGCCCATCCATTGGGGCATTTCTTTAACCACGCAATCACAGTAACTTGGGGAACTTTGCTGTTTCAGTGTTACTCAGTGAGAATTTCAATCTAATCCTACATTTCAAACACATGCCATTCACAGCTGAATATTGTTGTGTGAAAATACACGGAAAGAGACAATCTCCTCCGGCTTTGGTTTAAATCTGACATCTTCACCTGTTTAAGTTGACTGGATCAAGAGCATGGGCTCATCCTCTCAGGGCACATGAACAACGTTAACACATGCTGAGGGAACCTAAGAAGAGAAATAGGTACATATTGTACAAGAACTCCGGGGTTGGACAACAATGACGTTCGAGGCTGTGGGTGGGATGTCACCTGCGGTGATGAGGTTGTGGATGGTTTGGGAGATGATGGTTTGGTGGTCGGGCGTGGGGTCATGATCAAGGGGGCAGTAGGAGGTGGTGTCGGAGAGTTGGCGTGTAACCTCAGCGATGTAGAGGTCAGTGCACCAGACTACAACTGCGCCTCCCTTATCCATGGGTTTTATGGTGAGGCTGGGACTGGAGCAGAGGGCTGCACGTTTTGCAGGGGAGAGGTTGGAGTGGGTGAGAGGGGTGGAGAGGTTGAGGCAATTGATGTCATGATGGCAGTTATTGATGAAGCGGTCGATGGAGGGTAGGGGGCCTTGGGATGGTGTCCAGGAGGGGTGGGTGCGTTGGAGGAAGGAGAAGGGGCCGATAGAGGGAGGGTTAGGTTCACGATTAAAGAAGTAAGCGTGGAGGCGGATGCGGTGGAAAAACTACTCAGCATCCAAGCATGAGCGGAACTCGTTGAATTGTGGGTGGAGGGGGACAGAGGTGAGCCCTTTACTGAGGACTGACCGTTCGTCCTCAGTAAGGGGGGTAGTAAGGAAGTGATGGTGTAGACTCGGTAGGGCTCAGTGTTTCTGTCTCCTCTTGCGTACGGCGGTAGTGGGTGGAGATGCATCGGCGGTGGGTGGAGCGCCGTAGGTGTTGGTGGTGGGCGGAGCAGGGTAGGAGGCGGCAGCAGCGGTGACAGGAGGAGTGTCCTCAGTGTCTATGGTGTTGGACTCGGAAATGGAGGCAGTGGCATTCACTGTCCCAGAAACGGTATATCCAGCGTTGGAGGATGTGACATCTTTCCTGGTGGCTCCGACAGTGGCCACATGGCCAATGGTGGCGGGCACATTATGTGGGAAATCCTGGGTAGGGTTGGGGATTTGGGAGGTGGAGGAAGCCCGTTTTGGGTGATAGGCATCAGGAAGTTTACTGTACTTATGGTTTTTTTGTGCTCACTAAAGCTGAGTAGAATTGTGAGTTCAGGTTGTGGATCCTACGAAGAATAAAAAAAAACAAGAGAGCTCCTTTGCAGGTCTGAAAGAGGGAGGATCTGAGCTGGGGTAGGCTGGATTGCAGTGCCTGGAGATGCTGGCGCATTGCTCCAAGTGTGTGTTTCACGAGTCGCAGGGAGAAACACTTCTGAAGGGTCTTAATGTACTGAATGTAGACATTGTCACGTTTGGGGCCAAATTGGGAAGGCTTGAATGTGGACTGTAGTCCAATGGGGATGATCTGGTTCCATAGGCAGGTACTAAGAAAGGTAACGTGGCTCTAGTACCTGGTTTGCTTCAGTATGTGGCAGAGCAGTTTCAAGGCCGAATACGGCAGTTTTTTAAATGCTTTTCCAGGGTAATGGTGAGACTGCATTGAGAGCACTGTGGGCATGATGAAATCAGAAGCCATCCAGAGATGATTGACTGAAGTGATTCCTGTGAGAAGTATTTATCTTCAGAGGAAATCATAATCAGTCTGGCCCTGGATTTATTGGACTTTAGGTGAATGACACATGGTCTTGTTTGAACCCAAAATATTCCGAGCAGTCTTTTGAAGTTGAATGCTGAAACAATATTTCCATTTGTGAACAGTGGATGGACTGTAAACTGGAGAATATCTCAGTTAGACAATGGTGACTTATTTCTTTTACCCTTTCAAAGGATTGTGTGCTTATGGAAGTCTTTCCAGAGAGAGATGGAGGATAAGTCATTGAATATTCTTAAGGGAGAGGCAGAAAGATTCTTGACTAAGAATGGCACACTAGTGTTGTAAGGGGTGGAGAGGAACGTTTATTTGAGGCCACATCCAGATCTTTCAAGAGCTCATGGCATGGCAGACTGGGTTTGATTTTTCTGATCACTTACTTCTGATCCAAGTTTCTACGTCTATTGTCTTTAGAAACCGGAAAATAAGGAGAGAATTAATGTGGTCACGAAGGCTCTCCCTTTCAGAATGTTGGGTACAACTTCCAAATACGATTTTTGAACGACACGATGAAAATACTCAAGAAAGTTTCATGGTTTTTCAAAAAGATCAGAGACATAGAACAAAATTAAATTCTCATTAAAGCTGCTTTAGTAAACAGATCAGGCTGAATATATGTCTTTAATAGGACAGATTACTTTTATTTGTTCTGGTGAGATGAGTTTCATCGACAAGACCAGCATTTATTTCCTCTGTCTAATTCCCATTCAGAATATGATGGTGAAACCCAGGGACACTAACAGATATGTTTCATGGAGAAGTATAGGATTCTGAGCAAGTGACAGTGAATGGGCAATGATATATATCCAAACCAGGATGCTGTGTGGCCTTGGACAGCGTAATCCTCAACATTTGATGCTCACAGCATATGGAAATTGTAAGATTGTATTTTCTGTTTTCAAAAATTAAGGTCAGAGAGTCATTCAGTAAACAAACAGGACCTTCAGCTCAGCATGCCTATTCCAGTCAAACAAACAAAACTACATTAATCACACTTACCTTGAAGTCTACAGCCAGTAGGCTCTGGCATTTTGCATGCTCCTCCATGCTGCTTCTCAAATGCTGAGTTACCTTGAATTAACTGTGATCTGAGATTTGGCTTTTTTCTTTCACTTTATGCTTGAATTGCGTTTTGCAAATATATCGCACGACATCACAGACAGTGATTAGCTCGATAGATCATTAAAAATGTCTACACTGCTTTGTGATCTTCTGGAAAATCAGACTTTCTTTTTAATTCATTTCGGATTTTAATGTAGATCGATCAGCCCTAATTGACCTTGAAAACCTCCAGCCCGAATTTCACGAAATTGGAAATTTAGCGGACACTGAAAAAAGGTTACTTCAGAGTACAATGGGATCTTGATCAGATGGGCCACTGGGCCAAGAAGTGGTAGATAGAGTTTAATTTGAATAAATGTGATGTGCTGTTTTTTGGAATTCAAATTAGGGCAGGACTTATACTCTCAATGGTAAGCCCTTGGGGAGTATTGCCGGAAAATGTGTCCTGTTAGTGGGCGCATAGTTCCTTGAAAGTGGATTCAGAGGCAGCTAGGACAGTAAAGAACGAATTTGGTACAACTTCCCTTTATTGGTCTTTACATTGTGTATAGTAGTTGGGAGGTCCTGTTGCAGCTGTACACTGGTTAGGCCACTTTTGGAATATTGCATGCAATTCTCTCTCCCTGCTATTGGAAGGATGTTGTGAAACTTGAAAGGGTTCAGAAAAGATTTATAAGGGTGTTGCCAGGGTTGGAAGGTTTTAGCTGCAGGGGTAAACTGAATAAACATTTTCCTGGAGATTCGGAGGCTGAGGGGTGACCTTACTGATATTTGTAAAGTCAGGAGGGGAATAGACAGGGCATCCAGACAAGGTGTTTTCACTGGGGTCGGGGAGTCCAAAATTAGACGGTGCGGGTTTAAAGTGAGCTGGAAAATATTTAGAAGGACCTCAGCAGTAACTTTTTCACACAGAGGGTGGTGTGTGTGTGGAATGAGTTGCAAGGGGAAGTGCTAGATTTTGGCACAAATACAACATATGAAAGGATGGGCATGTGATTTGGAAGGGTTTAGAGGGATATGGGCCAAATGCTCGCAAATGGGACAAGATTTATTTGGGATATGTAGTTGGCACAGACGAGGTGAAACTGAAACCTCTGTTTCCATTCTTCACAATATTCTGACTCTATGATTTGGTGAATTTCTGATTAATAGTTACATGCAGGATGTTTGTTGCTGGAAGTTGATTATCTCATTGAATAGGAGGGCTTTTGGTTTGCCTCCTGTTGGAGATAATTCCTGCCGGACAGCATTGAAGAACTATTCTTGTTAGCCATTCATCAGCTAAACCTGAATGGTGCCCACATCTTTTCGAATAACGACATAGACGACTGCAATAAATGAGGACCATGAAACGGTGCTGAGGACTCGGTTTCAGTACAGTTGGGTTGCAAATGTTTTAATCTCTTGCCAATATGCTCTGTTAGTTTGTGAGAATTCACAATCCTGGCTCAAACAGAAACACTCTCTTTGGCAATGCATATTCGAGTGACACAAACATGGAACTGGATCATGGAAACAGTACTGGAAGGGAGTAGAGGTTAAGAACTGGCAGGAAAACAAATACATCATCAAAATATGCACATGGGAAGAAGGAGTTTATTGTTCTTTTGAGGAATGACACCATAACAGCTAAAATACATTATTCGAATGAAGGGAAAGCTGTATCCATTTTATCAGTTTCATTAAAATAATGGTGATAAACAGCTGGAATAATCTGGCACTGACCATTTGAAAAAAGCTGGATGTTTTCAGAGATAGCTGGGCTGTCCCAGGTTGAGTAAGTGCTGATACTTTCTGAGAGATGCGGTTTTGAAAAACTTTCTGAACACAGTTGATGGAACAGACAAACAAGTGCCATTGGCTAGTACTTTGGAATATATCAGACCTTTCATGGCTGCTACCACATAGAATCACAATTGAGAAAAGACTCATTGAGACTGCACCACCAGGTGCTGATCCAAATGCTTTTTATAGTTTGGCATGTTACCTGCCTCAGCCATCCTCCTAAGCAGTGCATTCCAGACACCAAATAGCCTCATCACAATAGGACAAACATCTCCTGACAGAATCGGAAGTCAGTACCGAAAATTCTTCGGAATTTTGTGAGGACAGTGAGCACAGTGTTCTGTACTTTCGCTCTTTATTGTTTCAGCTGGTGTTCCAATTTCATTTGAAGTAACTTACCATGCCGCCCATGCTACTTCACTCATTACGGCATCATGGACCCGAAGCAAAACTGTGATCAATGCAAATTGGAGAGAATCCTGCACAATCTTGGAACCCCTTATAAACAGCTCTGTGTGTACTTCTGCACCACTTGGATTGGAAGCGTTTCAGGAAGGCAGCTTCATGTTACGTTCTCTAGAGCTCTTGATGATGAAAAATAAACACAGCCTTTGCTCGTGGCTGCTAAAATCCATGGATGAGTGTGTCTTATTAAGAATGTCAAGATACTTCATGGTTTCAAAGTTGAGACTAAAGTCTTGGAAGGTAAGACATTGCCAAATGAGTGTAAGTCCAGCGACATCCGGAGCATGGCACCACATTGAGTTAAAGGTCCTTATCGTTTTCAGTCAGAGGACTGATCATGCGAAATCAGTGCCACTGAGTTCAAAGCATTCTTGGCAAATTATCTCAACGTGACATGGCATCAATATTAGGGATGTTTAATACAGAAACTTTGCAAATGTCTCATTTAATGATCATTCATAAATACTCGAAGGTCAACTCAAATGGCAGCTTTGTTGTTCTGATCCAGATCAAACAAATTGTGACAGTCCAAAACAAAGAAAAGAAATTCTGGAATGAAACTTATCCAGTCCAGCAGCATCTGTAATATAATAAAGTGTGAAGCTGGATGAACACAGCAGGCCAAGCAGCATCTCAGGAGCACAAAAGCTGACGTTTCGGGCCTAGACCCTTCATCAGAGAGGGGGATGGGGGGAGGGAACTGGAATAAATAGGGAGAGAGGGGGAGGCGGACCGAAGATGGAGAGTAAAGAAGATAGGTGGAGAGGGTGTAGGTGGGGAGGTAGGGAGGGGATAGGTCAGTCCAGGGAAGACGGACAGGTCAAGGAGGTGGGATGAGGTTAGTAGGTAGCTGGGGGTGCGGCTTGGGGTGGGAGGAAGGGATGGGTGAGAGGAAGAACCGGTTAGGGAGGCAGAGACAGGTTGGACTGGTTTTGGGATGCAGTGGGTGGGGGGGAAGAGCTGGGCTGGTTGTGTGGTGCAGTGGGGGGAGGGGATGAACTGGGCTGGTTTAGGGATGCAGTGGGGGAAGGGGAGATTTTGAAACTGGTGAAGTCCACATTGATACCATATGGCTGCAGGGTTCCCAGGCGGAATATGAGTTGCTGTTCCTGCAACCTTCGGGTGGCATCATTGTGGCAGTGCAGGAGGCCCATGATGGACATGTCATCAAGAGAATGGGAGGGGGAGTGGAAATGGTTTGCGACTGGGAGGTGCAGTTGTTTGCACCTCATATTCCGCCTGGGGCAGGAACAGCAACTCATATTCCGCCTGGGAACCCTGCAGCCATATGGTATCAATGTGGATGCCACCCGAAGGTTGCAGGAACAGCAACTCATATTCCGCCTGGGAACCCTGCAGCCATATGGTATCAATGTGGATGCCACCCGAAGGTTGCAGGAACAGCAACTCATATTCCGCCTGGGAACCCTGCAGCCATATGGTATCAATGTGGACTTCACCAGTTTCAAAATCTCCCCTTCCCCCACTGCATCCCTAAACCAGCCCAGTTCATCCCCTCCCCCCACTGCACCACACAACCAGCCCAGCTCTTCCCCCCCACCCACTGCATCCCAAAACCAGTCCAACCTGTCTCTGCCTCCCTAACCGGTTCTTCCTCTCACCCATCCCTTCCTCCCACCCCAAGCCGCACCCCCAGCTACCTACTAACCTCATCCCACCTCCTTGACCTGTCCGTCTTCCCTGGACTGACCTATCCCCTCCCTACCTCCCCACCTACACCCTCTCCACCTATCTTCTTTACTCTCCATCTTCGGTCCGCCTCCCCCTCTCTCCCTATTTATTCCAGTTCCCTCCCCCCATCCCCCTCTCTGATGAAGGGTCTAGGCCCGAAACGTCAGCTTTTGTGCTCCTGAGATGCTGCTTGGCCTGCTGTGTTCATCCAGCTTCACACTTTATTATCTTGGATTCTCCAGCATCTGCAGTTCCCATTATCTCTGATACAGCATCTGTAATATGACTTTTTCAGAACAGGTTCATAACAGACTAGATATGTTAACTCAAAATGTGTCTCCAGATGTTGCCTCATCTGTTGCATTTCGCCACCAATTTCTGTTGCTGTTTCAAATTTCCATAATCTCCAGCATTTTGCTTTTCTGGACTGGCCCAGCTTGGCGAGATTTTGACAATATCATCCATTCCTGTTTCCGTTAGTGTTATTGTGCCGATTACACTCATCATGCCCCAGTGTCTGTTTCTTCTTTTAAGTTCCAAAAAAATTGCGAATATCATCCTAAATGCATGAATATCTGGAAATCAATTTTGATTAAAAGTAAATTTAGAGGCAGCTGCACTTCATGAGACAACAGAAATAGATTACTCATGACGGCACAATCCGTGCCCTTCACTGAAAGCATCTCCCCTCAGGCTCTGAAACCTTTTCATACAAATCTCAGAATATTTATAGCAAAGCTGTGGTCACTCAGCCCATCATCTCTGTACCGGCTGGGGATGAACTATATTCCTACTATTATTATTCTGTCATCTCGCGATACACCTAACATTTTGAAATCTTGATCTGCTTTTAATTTTGAATATCCTGGGCATACCCAATGATTAAAAAGTGTACACATAATACATAATTTCCTACATCACATTTAAAGTTATCATACTATGATCATATTGTTGTTTGGCACTCCATCTCCCAAGTATAACGTATTGACTTGCTCTGTTTTGCATTTCATTCTGTCTGTCAGAATAGGTGCTAGTTAAATACTGGTAACATTGGGATATCACTGTCCTCCTCTCCAGTCACTGCAGCCACTGCTGCCATTCCACTGTGTCTCTGAACCATTGTCACATTCACTCTGTCCCTGACTATTTAGTCCATGCTCTTTAATGAACAACGTCATTGTACACGCTGCATTTGTTATTAGTTTTGGTCAATTGAATCAAGAAATGTAAGTGTTACTGCTTTAATGCACAGAACCTGCAATGAAGAACTTTGCATGTTGAAGATACATCGTTGTTTTATTACAACAGCGAGGAAACCACACTTACTCTGCAAGGTCAGCCTGGCTATGCTCAGCGATTATTTTGTTGTTGTTGTTGGCTGTGTCAGAGTAATCAGCACAGGAATAACATTTTGATTGTGTTTTTTTTTGGAGGGGGAGGGTGTTGGTGCAGGTGGTTACAGCATTGCACAGGGACAATAGGGCAGAGCCATTTAGCCTGAAAAATGAAAACATCCATCATTCTCCCTCACAGCAGACATCGTTAGAGCAATTGCTGATGGTATATAAGACCTATAGCCAATGATGTTAACATATGCAATTTAGTCCAGTTTTAATTGTGAACTGAAGGTTCACTGAATGTGTGTTGAAAGGGGTTAACTGGAACTGTTTGTTCAGTGACTGTGATTGATGTCAGTCTCCATGGATTTGAACTGTATCACAGGAGGCTTTCCCTCTCCTATTACTAAGGGACTCCATTCAGTGTGTTATCCCATAGTATAAGTGAGACATCAGCGACAGCGCTAACAGGGCTCAGCAGCTGCAGAGAGAGGGGACGGAGAGATCATAATCTGAGAACAATAGACTGGAATGTTACAACAATGGATCAGAATCTGAGAACAATAGACTGGAATGTTACAACAATGGATCAGAATCTGAGAACAATAGACTGGAATGTTACAACAATGGATCAGAATCTGAGAACAATAGACTGGAACGTTACAACAAT
Organism: Stegostoma tigrinum; assembly: GCF_030684315.1. Classification (NCBI taxonomy): domain Eukaryota; kingdom Metazoa; phylum Chordata; class Chondrichthyes; order Orectolobiformes; family Stegostomatidae; genus Stegostoma; species Stegostoma tigrinum. The sequence goes on along the minus strand of NW_026728107.1, from coordinate 311,846 downwards.
GGATCAGAATCTGAGAACAACAGACTGGAATGTGACAACAATGGATCAGAATCTGAGAACAATAGACTGGAATGTTACAACAATGGACAGGAGTTTATCCTGGGGTCTTTTCTATCTTACCAACTATAGGTCGACATTACCAGATCGGATACTAGGTGCACTGTGGGTTATTCAAGTTGGTTACTATCCCATTCTCGCTATTATTGGTGTTCCTGGTAAGTGTCTCTATCTCTGTCCAGTCATTACTTCCATAAAGTATATTCAACTTTATTGCTGTTTCTGTTGCCTACATTTGGAAAAGATGGAATCTACTATCTTCAGTTTAATTAAAACCTCACTTCATTGTCCATGAATTTCAGACTCATCCTTCACAGCATCTGAGAACAAGAATTGTTCACATCATTGAGGGCCTTTATTGATTTATGTTTTGCTATTGACTCCATCACCAAACCTGTCCAACACCAGCTACATAAAATCCCCACTCTCCCCCTCTGCCTCTGTACTGTTACTGAATAAACCATTATCTATGACGTGGTAAAATTCAGACTTTATAGTTCCAGCTCTTTTCTGACCAGTCTTCCCAGTTATAAATAATTTGATCACATCCTTGTTCTTGTTTCTGAAGTAATTAACGATAGGGACACCATGTCAGAGCAGTTAAGTCACTCAGCAGGTAATTCCAGAGACACAGGTTATTATTCTAAAGATACTGTTTCAAATCACAACACAGCTGGTGGTCGAACTTAAATTCTAATGATAAGAATTGTAAGGAAAGTGAATTTCAGTAATAACAACCATAAAATCACCAGCATTTTGACTAAAAAAACAATCTCATTCCACTGATCTCCTCTGTAAAGAAATCTAATGTTTTACCTGGTCTGGATTAAGTGTGGATTCAAACCCACAACAATGTGTTTGGTTCCAAACTGCCTTGTGGAATGGTCACAGTTAAAGGTAATTAATGATGGTTCACAAATGCTGCTCTTGCCAGTGAGTCTGACATCCCATGAAAAAAAAACGTTGAAATCAAAGAAAGAAAGATGTCAGAGATCTGAAACAAAAAGAACCAAAGTGCTGAGGAAAATGAACAGGTTTGATAGGCTTTGATGAAATTTAAACAGAAGTTAGCATTTCAAATTCACTGCACAGACATCTGAACTGAAATCAGCTGGTAACTATTGTGATTTATTCTGTTGGCAGGGATGTTTGTTTTGAAGGGGAAAAGGAATGAGTTGCATAAATGCTGAAAGATAGAGCTAGAGGGAAATTGAAATAAAGGAAGGGATTGTTGATGATCAGGTGGGATGGAAATAAAATGTGAAATTAATTACATTTATTTTTCACCTTTTCCCATATTCCTGAATGTTGTGCCCATGTAGAGATACTTCCAAGTCCCTGTCTGAAATAAGTTCTGTCCCCTCAATCTGTCTTCCCTGAGTGTGGTCATCTTCACTTATTCATTAATGGGATGTGGGTGTGACTGGCTGGGCCAGCATTTATTTCCCTTTCCTCGTTGCCCTTGAGAAGGTATCTGTGAGCTGCTTTCTTGAATCACGACAGACCACGTGCTGTACATTGCTGGTATACAGGTCTGTCCTGTGTCATTTCTTTGAGACTTTGTGGTGATTGATACGAGTGAGTGGCTGGCTTGGCCATTCCAAAAGACGGTTGAGAGGTGACAACATTGCTGTTGGTCTGGAGTCACATGTAGGCCAGACCAGGTGAGGATGGCGGATTTCCTCCCTTGAAAGCCATTCTTGAGCCAGTTGGGTTTTTCCCAATGATCAAAGATGGCTTAATAGTTTCATCATTCCATGTAGTTCATTCAATTCAAATTCCACAAATTGGTGTGGCAGGATTTGAATCAGGGTGTGTGTCATTACCTGGATCCTTGGATTAGTAGACTAGAAATAATACCACAAGTTCATCTCATCCCCGGTCACCTCCAGCAGCAATAGTGGTGTTGCTGCTATTGCGACTGTGGTACAGAAAATTATGCAATTACATTCTTCACTGCTTCTATTAAGAGCAGACTCATTAATATTTCAGGCCACTGCAACTGTGTAGAGATATGACTGTTTATCATCCAGGAAAATCAACTAAGGAGAGGAAGGCATTTCCAACGCTGAGAGAGTACACAATGTATGTATCAGGGAGAGGGCAGTACTGACAAAGGGCATCAAGTGATCTGGTTTCATTCTAGAATTTACTCAGAGATAGTCGGAACTGCCGATGCTGGAATATCAGATTAGGCACAGATCTGGATGAACACAGTAGGCCAGGCAGCATCAGAGAAGCAGGGAAGCTAATGTTTCCGGTCTGGGTGCTTCATCCAGCTCTTCACATTGTTATCTCATTCTAGAACTTTCTGTGCAGCAGTGGGTGACTTATCCATCATGTGCCAGAGTGCCGACCTCCAATATATTCACGACATGACACACGCCAGTCCTGCCTCGTGTAGTGAATGTGATGTTCTGTTTCCATGAAGGGAGGAACAGAAACTCTTCCAGAAATAGCAAGGAACATGGTGAATAGTGAAAATGAGTAACTGTGGGAAATTCAAATCAAATGTTACTCTGTGATAACTTGCTTCATTGTTCATTACATCACCAATTTTAGTGTCATCTGCAAACTTACCAACTATACCTCCTGTTTTAAAAGTGAAATCATTATAGAATGACAAAAACAATGGCCCATTACTCGTCCTTGTAGCACACCATTGGCCACAGGTTTGCATTTCGAAAAGCACTCTGTCACTGTGCTTTGTCTTCTTCCTTTGAGCAAATTTTTATTCAAATTGTTCATTCTGCCCGTATTCCATGTGATGTGACATTGCTAACCAGTCCACCATGTGGAACCTTGTTGAATGCCTGACTGAAACCGATATAGACAACATCTAACACTCTGCCTCCATCAATCCTTCTCGTCATTTCTTCAAATTTAATCAAGTTATTGAGACACAATTTCCCAGGCGCAAAGCCATGTTGAGTGTCCTCAATCAGCCCTTCCCTTTCCAAATACATGTAAATCCTGTCCTGAAAATCCCCTCCAACAATGTGCCCATCATTGATGTCATCCTCACCAGTCTGCAGTTCCCTAGCTTTCCCTGATCACCTTTCTGAAATAGTGGGACCATGTTAGCCAACTTTCAGCCTTCCATCACCTCATCGGTGGCTATCGATGATACAAATATCTCAGCAAGGGGCCCATAAGTCAGTTCCCTAGGTTCCCATAAATGCTGAGGATATATTTGATCAGATCCTGATGATTTATTCATCTTTATGCATTTTAAGGGGCCAGCACCACTACCTCCGTAACGTGGACACTTCTTACTGTTTATTTCCCCGTTCCCTCAGGTTCGTATGCTTTGAACAGAAAGCACAGATACAAATTGTTCATTTTAGTAACTCACTCATCTCCTGCGGTTCCACACATAGGCAACCTTGCTGATTTTTAAGGGGTCCCATTTCGTCCTAACATCCTCTTTTCTCCAAAATGTGTTTGCATAAATCCTTTGAATTCTCCTTAACCCTATTGACTGAAACTCTGTCATGACCACTTTTTGCCCTCATGATTCCCTTCTTAAGTATACTACATCTGTCCTTCGCCTCCTGTAGGGATGCATGCAATCCCTGCTGTCGATACCTGATACATACCTCCTTCTTTTTCTTGATCCGAACCTCAAGTTCTCGAGTTATCCAGCATTCCCTACACCTATCACCCTTGCCTTTCATCCTAACCAAGTGTACTGTCTCTGGAATTTCGTTACAAATTTGTGACGATTTCCCATTGCAAGCCATCCCTTCACTTGCGAATATCACTCACATCAACATTTGAAAGTTCACGGCTAATATCGTTCAAAATGACCTTGCTGAAGTTTAGAACTTTAGCTTTTAGATCAGGTCAATTCTTTTTCATACTTATTTTAAAATGAATAAAATTATGGATTTTTTTTTGCACCAGAGTGCTACCGCACTGACAACTCAGTTACTTTCCCTGCCTTATTCCCCAAGAGTACGTCTAATTCTTTCTTTAACCTTCTCTTGGAGGTAAATCCATATGCTGAACGAAAAAAATTCATGAACATACAGAAAAAAACCCTCTTTCTATCCGATTCTTTCACACTATGGCAGGCTCAGTCTATTTTTGGAAAGTTAAAATCCCCTACCGTAGCCACCTTTTTATTTTTACAGATAACTGTCATATCCTTACAAATTTGCTTCTCAATTGAACCACTGACTGTTTATTTTTGTGGTGTAGAGTACAATTCCAACAAGGTGGTCAACACTTTCTTATTTCTCAATTGCACCCAAATAACTTCATTGATCACACTCATAGGAATATCCTCCCTACGTACAGCCAGAATGTTATCCCAAATCAAAAATGCCATGGCCCTTCTTACCCACCTCCTTTGCAATCTTTTCTACCTGTCTGATAGCAGCTATCTGTTTGAACGTTCAGCTGCCATGACTGTCCATCCAGGAGCCACATTTCTGATAGCTATGTTATCCCAGTCTCGGGTCACTAACTGTGCCCTGAGTTAATCTGCAATACTGTCAGACCACATGCATTGATATAAATGCAGTTTAACTTATCAGACCGACCTTATTCTCTGCTTTGCTCCAGCCTGCCTTGCCTATTTGACTTGCCTTTTTTTAAAAAAAACTACTGCACCAGACTCAGACTGCTCCCTTTTCTCACAATGTCGCTTGGTCCCTCCAGCATATCCATCTGCACCAACCACGCATCCCACCCTCACCATCTTACCAGTTGAAATCTTCCTGGATGGCTGTAACAATTCTCACTGCTAGAATATTAGGCCACTTCCCATTCAACTACAATCCATCCTCCTTGTAAAGTCCACTTCAACCCGGAAGAGATTCCAATTATCCAGAAATGTGTATCCTTTCTCCCAAATCAGCTCCTCAGCCCCGAGTCCATCTGCTCGATCTTCTCTATTCCAAACTTCACTAGTTCGTCGCACCAGAAGTAATCCAGGTATTACTGTACTCACCAACCAACTTTCATACGTCCTTCCCTAATTTCCATGGTCTACCATCAAAATCTCATCCATTTTCTCGTCCTATGTTGTTAGTTCCAAAGTGTACAACAATTTCCTGTTCGTCTGTCGAACCATTGAGAATATTATATACCCTGTCCAAGACATCCTTAACCGTCGCACTCTGTAGGCAACACACTATCCTGCTGTCTTGCAGTTGGCTGCAGAAACGTCTGCCTGTGTTTCAGCCTTGACAGTTCCCTGAAATCAATCACTTGGAACCTGATGTAATCCTCATTACAGTAGAGACAGTATGGCTACCAGAAACTTGGCTCTGAGTGCTATATTCCTCCGAGAGTCTGTCACGCCCGAATTCCCCAAAACAGCATAATCGTTTGAGATGGAGATGGCCACAGGAGACTCCTGCATTGCTTGTCTACCCATCCTACATTTCCTACAAGTAACCCATCAACCTCACTGTATCTGCAGTATTTCTGCCCCCTGGAACAGATATTCATCACATTCCCTCGCTCCTGTAAATTCCTCTTTGCCTCCAGCTACTGCTGTAACTGATCCATGCGATCTGATATGATTCACAGAACATTACAGTGCAGTACAGAGCCTTCAGCCCTCGATGTTGCACCAAACTGTGAAACCAAACTGAAGCCCATCTAACCTACACTATTCCCCTATCATCCATTGTCCCTCCTAACCATCAGCAAGTGACATTAAAGTAACCGTTCTGAGGGAGGGTCACCGGACCCGAAACATTAACTCTATTTTCTCCTTCACAGATGCTGCCAGAGCTGCCGAGTTTTTCCAGTGACTTTGTTTTTGTTCTGACGTTAAAGTCACGTGTGTACCATTAGCAATGGCACCAGGAGAAACAACGTGGAGCAGTCTGTCTGTGCATTCTCTGCTTCATTGGTTTGTCATGTTGGAGCATCAATGACATCCTTCTGTTTCTGTTTATGTGGCTTGAGGGTCGGAATGGCCGACTCCTGGTCCCAGGGAAAAGGTTCAAGGACCTGATTGGATGACCCCGGTACCTGTTTAACAGCTCGAAGTGCTGACGAGACTCCTTGTCTTCTTGTGTAATAGGCAGGAGAGAGTGAATGGGCTGTGCCTCTTATTTCCTAATAGTTTTGATGAGCTGAATGGCTTCATCCCCTTCCTTTGAAACCAGCTTGAAGAGCTGGATAAACTGCTCCATTATTACCGTGGATATGAGCACTGTATAGCTAAGTATTGTTACATGAATATTACCGACACATCAACAGCATAAGCTTAACTGTTGTCGTCCCACGCATGTACACAGACTGCTTCGGGGGCTGAGAGATGGCAATTTTTCTATGAATATTGTGTGATACAGTGAACAGCCAAGGTCATTTTTTCTCAGGTGAGGGTGTGCAAAAATAGAGCACATAGAGTTATTGATAGACGCAGGAGATTTTAAAGAGACCAGAAGGGTAACTGTTCCATGCAGAGGGTGTTGTGTGTAAGCAATAAGCTGCCAGAGGAAGTGGTTGAGACTGGTACAGTCACAACATTTAAAAGACACCACAATGGATACATGAATAGGAAGGGTTTAGAGGGTTATGGGCCTAATGCTAGCAAATGGAAATACATCAGTTTGGAAATTCTGGTCAGCATGGACGGGTTGGGCCAAAGGGTCTGTTCCTGAACTGTATGACTCTGTGGCTCGACAAGGCTTTCCTTCCAGGAATGAGTAACGTGAAATAAATTTGATAAGCTTCTGAAGCAATTCCATTTTGTTTTCAGTTTAGGGAATTGTAATTGCACAGAATATATCGGGAGTGGTCTCAGTAAAGCCGAGTACAGATGTAGTACAACAATCCGATGACTATACAGATAGCTTTTGCATAAAGCAGCACCATTCCATATACTTTCTTAATCACTGGCAACATGCGCAGACTAAAATTATAGGATTCATGTGCCAGGACTCACAAATACATCTGCACTACCATGTTCTGCAATAGCTTTCCGTTCATGTACTTTACTGTTATTTTATCCTTCCATCATAGCACAGACTTCCCCATAACCATATTCAGCCTGGAGTCAGGTCACTAGTAGTGTGCCTCAAGGATCTGTTTTGGGACCACTGCTGTTTGTCATTTTGATAAACGACTTGACCGCCGGCATAGGTGGATGGGTGAGTAAGTTTGCAGATGACACTTAAGTTGGTGGAGGGGTAGACAGTGTGGAAGAATGTTGCAGGTTGCAGGGAGACTTGGATAAACTGCAGAATTGGGCTGAAAGGTGGCAAATGGAGTTTCATACGGATAAATGTGAGGTGATTCACTTTGGGAGGAATAATCGGAAGGCAGAAGACTGGGTCAAAGGAAAAAATAATATTGGTAGTGTGGATGTGCAGAGGGATCTTGGTGTCATTCTACATAGATCCCTGAAAGTTGCCACCCAGGTTGATAGTGCTGTTAAGAAGGCTTACGGTGTGTTAGGTTTTATTGGTAGAGGGATTGAGTTTCGGAGCCGTGATGTTGTCAAGTTCGTTTTCGGACACCCTCACGGACTTGCTGCAATAACAAGACACTGACCTGTTTAGAAAAACACAAATCCTTTTATAACCAAGCAAGTACAAGCTGTGGAGAATTACTGTACTCAAACCGGCACAGAGTTCACAGTCTCACAAGTAATTCTCCCTGAGCAGCGGACAGTCCCCGCTTTTTATACTGTACAAAAGACATGATACATAGAACGATTTCAAAACTTACAATGACATGATACATAAAACAATTACTACAACAGACAAAAACAGGATACCAAACAATTATTACATCAACATAAAAGACCAGGATACAGTATCGATTGTGGGTGAAGTGGCTGCTAATGGTTGGAGGCGAATTCGAGTTGCTGTCTGGGACAGATTGTGATTTCAAGTGGCCAGCGTGTCTGACTGGAACAAAGTCAGTGCCCTGGCCCCTTTGTCAGCGACAGAAGTTACATGTTTTTGAGGTTTCACACCTTTACAAATATTCCCCACCTCCCCCTATTTGAAACATTTTGATTCGGATTTTAATTCAGTCAGGAAGCTCAACACAGTGCCTGCATACCGATGTGTGAGAAGATAAGGAGTTACAAAAGCGTTACACTGAATTCCTAGCTGGGCAGTAAGCTTCAGGGCAGTGCATGCATACCGATGTGTAGATAGATAAGAGTTTACTTCTACAAATTAAAGTATCTGTATAGGAATTAAATGCAGATAAAAGACTTTAATTTATAGAAGTATAGAAATCAATGAGATGTTATCAGATTAACAGCTCATTCCCTCCTTTTATCATTTCATGATAACCTGTAACAGGGCCGAGAGGGGAGCTGCTAACCTGTCTAACACAAATCGGCAGCAAGGGCTCAGGCATGCCATAAATGTACAGCAGGTATCTATGTCAACCACGAGAACAGCTAACCCATGCAGCAAATATGAGCCCCAAGAACTGCCCATAAGCCATCCCAACAAACCCTGTCCAGGCCGGGGTCCCTCACTGTGCTGTTCCAACTGCCCCTGTATGGCTTGGATAGCCTGGGTAATGTTATAGGACTCGTTGGTGACATGGGTAATGCGCTTGTCCCCGATAATAACGCATACTCCTCCTTGCTGAGCCAGCTGATAGTCCACTGCATACTGGGTTTTCTGAGCATAGAGCCGAAGTTTGGCTAATTCTTGGTTGACTGCCTCCAATGCCGTCATTGTACTGTTTCCCAGGGCGGTGAGTCCACATGCAAGGTAATTTCGAATTTTCTTTTGTGGCCACCAACCCAGGGGAGCCTCCCAAGCCGACAGTTCCCACGAAGCCGTATCCCAAGGAAGAGCCCAGGGCAACTGGGTTCTGCGATGCAGCGCAAAACTCACGGGTCAGGTGTGACAATTCACCATTGAATTCGTGCTTGTTGGGGACAAATGACCGTGACGGGGCCAATGGTCCCAACAGCAAACAGCACCAACAAGGTTGGAGTGGCAGTACTGAAGGTCTCATTAAGAAGGAAAACTAATCCCTTTTTTTAGCCCGGTAGCAGATAACAGACTCATGTATTCCTTGATAGCTATGCTAGGAGGACTGACTCTTGTATGGAAGTTTGTAGAGTTAAATTGACATGACCCATAGTCTGGTTTTGTACATGGGTGCTATTGCAATCCCCACAACTCTACTGTATGCCCGGGGTCACAGTTATGGGCTTAGATTTCGAGCAGGGGCAGTTCAACAATCCGCCTCTAGTGGCGCAATTTCTCTTTACGCACCGATGGGGCCAGGAAACATTTTGGGGGTGATTAGTAACGAGTGCAGGCACACAAGAAGTCTCAGTTCCATTAAAGCAAAACGGATAGCTTTTGGGATTTGTACAGCTAGCCCCTTCCTCCCCATGCCGAGGTCTAGTGTCCACACAACCAGAGAGACCACTAACTACTAGTTTCACACATGTACCCTGCACACCCCTGTCCAAGTTCCCCTCTCCCCTCGGCAAGGCTTACCGGAATACTCTATTTCATAAAGCTGACTAGGGTTGGAGGCGGGTGTCGCCACAAATAACGCATCTACGGACCGTGCTTTTGGGTAACATGCTGTCCGATTCCCGTGCAGCCGGATGTGTGTTCTATAAAACAGATTGTTATTCTGCCCATGCATGGCCAGCAGGACACTCAGTCCAATGGTTAACTGCACGCCGATGAGGAAATCCATCGTTTACAGTCACTTAAGTGGATCCAGCGATTCTGTCCTTTAACATTAAGAGCTGTCGGAGTCTGAAGAAACACTTGGTACAGTCCCTTCCACTTTGGTCCAAGCTTGGGGCGATCCCAATCCCGGACAAGTACAAAATCTCCAATCTGCGGCCACGAAGATCGATCCTGAATCTCGAGGTCTTTTTCCAGAATCTGTGGAGGTGGTCCGAAGGTGCACTTCACCTGTGAATGGAGAAACTTTAAAGATGATGTTAGTTGTCGGAAGTACCTTGGCATTTCTTCTCCCATCACATTTAGGTCAGTTTTGGTGGGTGGGCTGGCATTGGCATCCCATGTTGTTCTGCTGGGTCGGCCATAGACTATTTCCGCTGCCGAGAGCCCAGTAGTAGAGCGGGGTGTTATTCGGATGTGATACAAGGCTAGTGGCAAAGCCTTTAACCAATTCAGGCAGGTTTCTGATGTCAACTTGGTTAGTTTGGTTTCAAGTGTTCCATTAGCTCTCTCTACTATCCCTGCTGCCCGAGGGTGGTAGGCACAGTGGAATTGTTGTGGCATGTGTAATGTATCACACAGTTCCTTGTTAATTTTCCCTAAAAAGTGAGGGCCATCGTCCGAACTAATTTGTCGCGGTACTCCAAACCTTGGTATTATTTCGGTTAATAACAATTTTACTACTGTTGAGACTTTGTTGTTTGTCATTGGGAAAGCCTCTATCCACCTTCTGAAAACATCAACAATGACAAGACAATATTTGTAACAGTTTACGCATGGCAGTTCAACAAAATCTAGCTGAATGCATTCAAACGGTCCACCTGGCAAGGGTGATTTTCCTGGTGAGCATCTCACCCCCGATCCACATTGTTTTGCTGGCATGTGAGACAAGATGCTACACGAGAATGGGCTGCCTCAGTCAGTCTGGGGTGCCACCAGGTACGGAGCATAATAGCACTCATTCCTGCCTTGCCAAGGTGGGTGTCAGAATGCAGACAGTCAACAAGCATAGGTAATGAAGTATCAGATACACACACTTGGCCGATTGGTGTAACCCAAAGGCCCGAGGACGCAGAATGCAAACATCCATGCGCCTTCCAAATATTCTTTTCAGAAGCAGGGGCGTCCCTCTGTAAGTGCCGAACAGTGACCATATCTTGCACGCCCGTCTTGTCTGAAGGCATGCGATTTACTGCCTGCTTGTTCATAGAGGGTATAATAAAAATTTGGTCTGCAGCAGCCTGTTTAGCAGCCAGATCAGCCCGAGTGCTGCCCCGAGTAACTATAGAATCAGAGGCATGGGCAGCGCCTTTGATAATAGCCAATTGTTTAGTATTAAGAGCGAAACTGTTTAGGGAGGAGGATTGCCTGGAGGTTTTCAACAGACAGGGTATCCTGGATGGGTGTACCTGAGGACGTTAAAAATCCATTGTAGGTCAGGAAAACAGAGTGGGGCATCAGTAAGGGCCAGGCGTGGACAGGTTAGAAATTGGTTCCTCAGCGGGCAGTCATGTGGGGGTTCGCTCAGAAATGTGACTGGGTTAATACTGGAGCAGGAAGAGATAAGGAAAAAATCGCAGGGAGAACCTGGGAACAAGGGGGTAATCCCTGAGATACAGTGTCCAGACGAGTGGAGTAGTAGGCAACTGGTCGTTATAATTCAAGTTTAAAGGGCCCATTGTAAACCTGTCAGTTTCAGTGTGATGTCTGTGCGTGTGTAAGTGATGTAGTACCACACGGGGTAGGGCAGTTTCAACACCCACTCCGCGTGATGATTGCTGTCAGTCAGGAGGAAGGGCAACAGGGTGAATACACAGGAGGAATCCCTGCCCCGTGTCATGTCTCATTTGCACAGTGCCACCATATCCCATTTCCCAAACTGAACCGGGGGGCAGCATGGGCACGAACGTTGCAATGGTGTCTTGAACTTAGAGAGAGAGTGGCAGGAGGGGAAGAAAACTCCAGTTCACTTAAAAAATTACCAAGCAAGAGTTGGATTTATACCTGCTAAACAAATTAACCAAATTTACCAAACACAAAAATCAGAAATTCTTAGGGAAAAAAGAATTAATGTTGCAGGTGGCCCCTAGGACCCAGTGGAGCCACAGCTGTGGGAGAAACTGCAAGTTTCATGTGGTA
>NW_026728106.1:592500-655125 GCF_030684315.1 Stegostoma tigrinum | reverse complement strand
CCCGCCCTGCTCCTTCCCCCCCCCGCCCTGCTCCTTCCCCCCCCGCCCTGCTCCTTCCCCCCCCCGCCCTGCTCCTTCCCCCCCCCCAGCCCCTTCCCCCCCCCCAGCCCCTTCCCCCCCCCCAGCCCCTTCCCCCCCCCCCAGCCCCTTCCCCCCCCGCCCCGCTCCTTCCCCCCCCCCGCCCCGCTCCTTCCCCCCCCCCGCCCCGCCCCTTCCCCCCGCCCCGCCCCTTCCCCCCCGCCCCGCCCCTTCCCCCCCCCGCCCCGCTCCTTCCCCCCCCCGCCCCGCTCCTTCCCCCCCCCCGCCCCGCTCCTTCCCCCCCCCGCCCTGCTCCTTCCCCCCCCCCGCCCTGCTCCTTCCCCCCCCCCGCCCTGCTCCTTCCCCCCCCCCGCCCTGCTCCTTCCCCCCCCGGCCCTGCTCCTTCCTCCCCCCCGGCCCTGCTCCTTCCTCCCCCCCGCCCTGCTCCTTCCCCCCCGCGCCCTGCTCCTTCCCCCCCCCCCGCCCTGCTCCTTCCCCCCCCCCCGCCCTGCTCCTTCCCCCCCCCCGCCCTGCTCCTTCCCCCCCCCCCGCCCTGCTCCTTCCCCCCCCCGCCCTGCTTCTTCCCCCCCCCGCCCCGCTCCTTCCCCCCCGCCCCGCTCCTTCCCCCCCGCCCCGCCCCGCTCCTTCCCCCCCGCCCCGCCCCGCTCCTTCCCCCCCGACCCCCCCGGTCCTGCTCCTTCCCCCCCGGTCCTGCTCCTTCCCCCCCCGGTCCTGCTCCTTCCCCCCCGGTCCTGCTCCTTCCCCCCCGGTCCTGCTCCTTCCCCCCCCGCCCTGCCCCTTCCCCCCGCCCCACCCCTTCCCCCCCGCCCCGCCCCTTCCCCCCCGCCCCGCTCCTTCCCCCCCGCCCCTTCCCCCCCGCCCCTTCCCCCCCGCTCCTTCCCCCCCGCCCCGCTCCTTCCCCCCCGCCCCGCTCCTTCCCCCCCGCCCCGCCCCTTCCCCCCCGCCCCGCCCCTTCCCCCCCGCCCCCCCCCTTCCCCCCCCCGCCCCCCCCGTCCTGCTCCTTCCCCCCCCGCCCCCCCCCGTCCTGCTCCTTCCCCCCCCCCGCCCCCCCCGCCCTGCTCCTTCCGCCCCGCCCTGCTCCTTCCCCCCCCGCCCTGCTCCTTCCCCCCCCCGCCCTGCTCCTTCCCCCCCCCCGTCCTGCTCCTTCCCCCCCCCGTCCTGCTCCTTCCCCCCCCCCGTCCTGCTCCTTCCCCCCCCCCGTCCTGCTCCTTCCCCCCGCCCCCCCCCCGTCCTGCTCCTTCCCCCCCGCCCCCCCCCGCCCTGCTCCTTCCCCCCCGCCCCCCCCCGCCCTGCTCCTTCCCCCCCGCCCTGCTCCTTCCCCCCCCGCCCTGCTCCTTCCCCCCCCCCCCGTCCTGCTGCTTCCCCCCCCCGTCCTGCTCCTTCCCACCCCCCCGTCCTGCTCCTTCCCCACCCCCCGTCCTGCTCCTTCCCCCCCCCCCCGTCCTGCTCCTTCCCCCCCCCGTCCTGCTCCTTCCCCCCCGCCCCCCCCCGTCCTGCTCCTTCCCCCCCGCCCCCCCCCCCGCCCTGCTCCTTCCCCCCCGCCCCCCCCCGCCCTGCTCCTTCCCCCCCCGCCCTGCTCCTTCCCCCCCCCAGCCCCTTCCCCACCCCCCAGCCCCTTCCCCCCCCCCCCAGCCCCTTCCGCCCCCCCCCAGCCCCTTCCCCCCCCCGCCCCTTCCCCCCCCGCCCCGCTCCTCCCCCCCCCCCGCCCCGCTCCTCCCCCCCCGGTCCTGCTCCTTCCCCCCTGCCCCCCCCCCGTCCTGCTCCTTCCCCCCCCGCCCCCCCCGTCCTGCTCCTTCCCCCCCCGCCTCCCCCCGTCCTGCTCCTTCCCCCCCCGCCCCCCCCGTCCTGCTCCTTCCCCCCCGCCCCCCCCCGTCCTGCTCCTTCCGCCCCCCCCGTCCTGCTCCTTCCCCCCCGCCCCCCCCCGCCCTGCTCCTTCCCCCCTGCCCCCCCCGCCCTGCTCCTTCCCCCCCGCCCCCCCGCCCTGCTCCCGCCCCCCCCGCCCTGCTCCCGCCCCCCCCCACCCTGCTCCTTCCCCCCCCGCCCTGCTCCTTCCCCCCCCCGCCCTGCTCCTTCCCCCCCCCGCCCTGCTCCTTCCCCCCCCCCCAGCCCCTTCCCCCCCCCAGCCCCTTCCCCCCCCCCAGCCCCTTCCCCCCCCCGCCCCGCCCCTTCCCCCCCGCCCCGCCCCTTCCCCCCCGCCCCGCTCCTTCCCCCCCCCCGCCCTGCTCCTTCCCCCCCCCGCCCTGCTCCTTCCCCCCCCCGCCCTGCTCCTTCCCCCCCCCGCCCTGCTCCTTCCCCCCCCCGCCCTGCTCCTTCCCCCCCCGCCCTGCTCCTTCCCCCCCCCGCCCTGCTCCTTCCCCCCCCCGCCCTGCTCCTTCCCCCCCCCCCGCCCTGCTCCTTCCCCCCCCCGCCCTGCTCCTTCCCCCCCCCGCCCTGCTCCTTCCCCCCCCCGCCCTGCTCCTTCCCCCCCCCCGCCCTGCTCCTTCCCCCCCCCGCCCTGCTCCTTCCTCCCCCCCGCCCTGCTCCTTCCTCCCCCCCGCCCTGCTCCTTCCCCCCCCCGCCCTGCTCCTTCCCCCCCCCGCCCTGCTCCTTCCCCCCCCCCGCCCTGCTCCTTCCCCCCCCCCCGCCCTGCTCCTTCCCCCCCCCCCGCCCTGCTCCTTCCCCCCCCCGCCCCGCTCCTTCCCCCCCGCCCCGCCCCGCTCCTTCCCCCCCGCCCCGCCCCGCTCCTTCCCCCCCCGCCCCGCCCCGCTCCTTCCCCCCCGCCCCCCCCCGGTCCTGCTCCTTCCCCCCCGGTCCTGCTCCTTCCCCCCCAGTCCTGCTCCTTCCCCCCCGGTCCTGCTCCTTCCCCCCCCGCCCTGCCCCTTCCCCCCCCGCCCTGCCCCTTCCCCCCCGCCCCGCCCCTTCCCCCCCGCCCCGCTCCTTCCCCCCCGCCCCTTCCCCCCCGCCCCTTCCCCCCCGCTCCTTCCCCCCCGCCCCGCTCCTTCCCCCCGCCCCGCTCCTTCCCCCCGGCCCCGCTCCTTCCCCCCCGCCCCGCCCCTTCCCACGCCTCGCCCCTTCCCCCCCGCCCCCCCCCTTCCCCCCCCCGCCCCCCCGTCCTGCTCCTTCCCCCCCCCCGCCCCCCCCCGTCCTGCTCCTTCCCCCCCCCCGCCCCCCCCGCCCTGCTCCTTCCGCCCCGCCCTG
Organism: Stegostoma tigrinum; assembly: GCF_030684315.1. Taxonomy (NCBI): domain Eukaryota; kingdom Metazoa; phylum Chordata; class Chondrichthyes; order Orectolobiformes; family Stegostomatidae; genus Stegostoma; species Stegostoma tigrinum. The sequence goes on along the minus strand of NW_026728106.1, from coordinate 651,909 downwards.
CTCCTTCCCCCCCCCGCCCTGCTCCTTCCCCCCCCCGCCCTGCTCCTTCCCCCCCCCCCCGTCCTGCTCCTTCCCCCCCCCGTCCTGCTCCTTCCCCCCCCCCCCGTCCTGCTCCTTCCCCCCCCCGTCCTGCTCCTTCCCCCCCGCCCCCCCCCCGCCCTGCTCCTTCCCCCCCGCCCCCCCCCGCCCTGCTCCTTCCCCCCCCCCAGCCCCTTCCCCCCCCCCCAGCCCCTTCCCCCCCCCCCCCAGCCCCTTCCCCCCCCCCCAGCCCCTTCCCCCCCCGCCCCTTCCCCCCCCCGCCCCGCTCCTCCCCCCCCGGTCCTGCTCCTTCCCCCCCTGCCCCCCCCCGTCCTGCTCCTTCCCCCCCCGCCCCCCCCCCGTCCTGCTCCTTCCCCCCCCGCCCCCCCCGTCCTGCTCCTTCCCCCCCCGCCCCCCCCCCGTCCTGCTCCTTCCGCCCCCCCCGTCCTGCTCCTTCCCCCCCGCCCCCCCCCGCCCTGCTCCTTCCCCCCCGCCCCCCCCGCCCTGCTCCTTCCCCCCGCCCCCCCCGCCCTGCTCCTTCCCCCCCGCCCCCCCGCCCTGCTCCCGCCCCCCCCGCCCTGCTCCCGCCCCCCCCCGCCCTGCTCCTTCCCCCCCCGCCCTGCTCCTTCCCCCCCCCCAGCCCCTTCCCCCCCCCCAGCCCCTTCCCCCCCCCAGCCCCTTCCCCCCCCGCCCCGCCCCTTCCCCCCCGCCCCGCCCCTTCCCCCCCGCCCCGCCCCTTCCCCCCCGCCCCGCTCCTTCCCCCCCCCGCCCCGCTCCTTCCCCCCCCCGCCCCGCTCCTTCCCCCCCCCGCCCTGCTCCTTCCCCCCCCCGCCCTGCTCCTTCCCCCCCCCGCCCTGCCCCTTCCCCCCCGCCCTGCCCCTTCCCCCCCGCCCCGCCCCTTCCCCCCCGCCCCGCCCCTTCCCCCCCGCCCCGCTCCTTCCCCCCCGCCCCGCCCCTTCCCCCCCGCCCCGCTCCTTCCCCCCCGCCCCGCTCCTTCCCCCCCGCCCCGCTCCTTCCCCCCCGCCCCGCTCCTTCCCCCCCGCCCCTTCCCCCCCGCCCCGCTCCTTCCCCCCCGCCCCGCTCCTTCCCCCCCGCCCCGCTCCTTCCCCCCCGCCCCGCTCCTTCCCCCCCCGCCCCGCTCCTTCCCCCCCGCCCCGCTCCTTCCCCCCCGCCCCGCCCCTTCCTCCCCGCCCCGCCCCTTCCCCCCCGCCCCGCCCCTTCCCCCCCGCCCCGCCCCTTCCCCCCGCCTCGCCCCTTCCCCCCCGCCTCGCCCCTTCCCCCCCGCCCCCCCCTTCCCCCCCCCCGCCCCCCCCGTCCTGCTCCTTCCCCCCCCCCGCCCCCCCCGCCCCGCCCCTTCCCCCCCGCCCCTTCCCCCCCGCCCCTTCCCCCCCGCTCCTTCCCCCCCGCCCCGCTCCTTCCCCCCCGCCCCGCTCCTTCCCCCCCGCCCCGCTCCTTCCCCCCCGCCCCGCTCCTTCCCCCCCCCCCGCCCCCCCACGTCCTGCTCTTCCCCCCCCCCCCCCGCCCCCCCGTCCTGCTCCTTCCCCCCCCGCCCCCCCCCCGCGTCCCCCCCCGCGTCCCCCCCCGTCCCCCCCCCGTCCCCCCCCGTCCCCCCCCCGTCCCCCCCCGTCCTGCTCCTTCCCCCCCCCCCGCCCCCCCCGTCCTGCTCCTTCCCCCCCCCCCGCCCCCCCCCCGTCCTGCTCCTTCCCCCCCCGTCCTGCTCCTTCCCCCCCCCCCGTCCTGCTCCTTCCCCCCCCCGTCCTGCTCCTTCCCCCCCCCGTCCTGCTCCTTCCCCCCCCCGTCCTGCTCCTTCCCCCCCCGTCCTGCTCCTTCCCCCCCCCCGTCCTGCTCCTTCCCCCCCCCGTCCTGCTCCTTCCCCCCCCCCGTCCTGCTCCTTCCCCCCCCCGTCCTGCTCCTTCCCCCCCCGTCCTGCTCCTTCCCCCCCGCCCCCCCCGCCCCCCCCCCGCCCTGCTCCTTCCCCCCCCGCCCTCCTCCTTCCCCCCCCCGCCCTCCTCCTTCCCCCCCCGCCCCCCCCGCCCTCCTCCTTCCCCCCCCGCCCCCCCCGCCCTCCTCCTTCCCCCCCGCCCCCCCGCCCTGCTCCTTCCCCCCGCCCCCCCGCCCCCCCCCGCCCCCCCCGCCCCGCTCCTTCCCCCCCCCGCCCCCCCCCGCCCCGCTCCTTCCCCCCCGCCCCGCTCCTTCCCCCCCGCCCCGCTCCGCCCCCCCCGCCCCCCAACCGCCCTGCTCCTTCCCCCCCGCCCCCCCCGCCCTGCTCCTTCCCCCCCCCCCGCCCTGCTCCTTCTCCCCCCCCCCAGCCCCTTCCCCCCCCCCGTCCCCCCCCGTCCCCCCCCCGTCCCCCCCGTCCCCCCCCGTCCCCCCCCGTCCTGCTCCTTCCCCCCCCGCCCCCCCCGTCCTGCTCCTTCCCCCCCCGCCCCCCCCCGTCCTGCTCCTTCCCCCCCCGTCCTGCTCCTTCCCCCCCCCGTCCTGCTCCTTCCCCCCCCGCCCCCCCCGTCCTGCTCCTTCCCCCCCCGCGCCCCCCCCCGTCCTGCTCCTTCCCCCTCCCCGCCCCCCCCCGTCCTGCTCCTTCCCCCCCCGTCCCCCCCCCGTCCCCCCCCGTCCTGCTCCTTCCCCCCCCGCCCCCCCCGTCCTGCTCCTTCCCCCCCCCCGCCCCCCCCCGTCCTGCTCCTTCCCCCCCCGCCCCCCCCCGTCCCCCCCGTCCCCCCCCCGTCCCCCCCCGTCCTGCTCCTTCCCCCCCCACCCCCCCCGTCCTGCTCCTTCCCCCCCCCCGTCCTGCTCCTTCCCCCCCCCCGTCCTGCTCCTTCCCCCCCCCCCGTCCTGCTCCTTCCCCCCCCCGTCCTGCTCCTTCCCCCCCACCCCGGCCCCCCCCGCCCCCCCCGCCCCCCCCCCGTCCCGCCCCCCCGTCCCCCCCCCGTCCCCCCCCGTCCCCCCCCCGTCCCCCCCCCCGCCCCCCCGTCCCCCCCGTCCCCGTCCCCGCCCCCCGCCCCCACCCGCCCCCACCCGCCCCCGCCCCCCCCGCCCCCCCACGCCCCCCCCCGTCCCCCCCCGTCCCCCCCCGTCCCCCCCGCCCCCCCACGCCCCCCCCCCTCCCCCCCCGTCCCCCCCCGTCCCCCCCCCCCGTTCCCCCCCCCGTCCCCCCCCCGTCCTGCTCCTTCCCCCCCCCCGCCCCCCCCGTCCTGCTCCTTCCCCCCCCCGCCCCCCCCCGTCCTGCTCCTTCCCCCCCCGCCCCCCCCCGTCCTGCTCCTTCCCCCCCCCCGTCCCCCCCCCGTCCTGCTCCTTCCCCCCCCCGCCCCCCCCCCGTCCTGCTCCTTCCCCCCCCGTCCTGCTCCTTCCCCCCCCGTCCTGCTCCTTCCCCCCCCCCGCCCCCCCCAGTCCTGCTCCTTACCCCCCCGCCCCCCCCGTCCTGCTCCTTCCCCCCCCCGCCCCCCCGTCCTGCTCCTTCCCCCCCCGTCCTGCTCCTTCCCCCCCCCCGTCCTGCTCCTTCCCCCCCCCGTCCTGCTCCTTCCCCCCCCCGTCCTGCTCCTTCCCCCCCCGTCCTGCTTCTTCCACCCCCCGCACCCCCGCCCCCCCCACCCTGCTTCTTCCACCCCCCGCCCCCCCCGCCCTGCTCCTTCCCCCCCGCCCCCCCCCGCCCTCCTCCTTCCCCCCCGCCCCCCCCCGCCCTGCTCCTTGCCCCCCCGCCCCCCCCGCCCTGCTCCTTGCCCCCCGCCCCCCCCTTCCCCCACGCCCCCCCCTTCCCCCACGCCCCCCCCCTTCCCCCCCGCCCCCCCCTTTCCCCCCCCGCCCCCCCCTTTCCCCCCCTGCCCTCCCCTTTCTCCATCCACCCCCCGCCCTCCCCGTCCTGCTCCTTCCCCCCCCCCGCCCCCCCCCGTCCTGCTCCTTCCCCCCCCGCCCCCCCCGTCCTGCTCCTTCCCCCCCCGCCCCCCCCGTCCTGCTCCTTCCCCCCCCCGTCCTGCTCCTTCCCCCCCGTCCTGCTCCTTCCCCCCCCCGTCCTGCTCCTTCCCCCCCCCGTCCTGCTCCTTCCCCCCCCCCCGTCCTGCTCCTTCCCCCCCCCGTCCTGCTCCTTCCCCCCCCCCCCGGCCCCCCCCGCCCCCCCGCCCCCCCCGCCCCCCCCGCCCCACCCCCATCCCGCCCCCCGTCCCCCCCCCGTCCCCCCCCGTCCCCCCCCCGTCCCCCCGTCCCCCCCCCGTCCCCCCCCCGTCCCCCCCCCCGTCCCCCCCCCGTCCCCCCCCGTCCTGCTCCTTCCCCCCCCCCGCCCCCCCCGTCCTGCTCCTTCCCCCCCCCGCCCCCCCCCGTCCTGCTCCTTCCCCCCCCGCCCCCCCCCGCCCCCCCCCCGTCCTGCTCCTTCCCCCCCCCGTCCTGCTCCTTCCCCCCCCCCGTCCTGCTCCTTCCCCCCCCCGCCCCCCCCCGTCCTGCTCCTTCCCCCCCCCGCCCCCCCGTCCTGCTCCTTCCCCCCCCCCCGTCCTGCTCCTTCCCCCCCCCGTCCTGCTCCTTCCCCCCCCCCCGTCCTGCTCCTTCCCCCCCCCGTCCTGCTCCTTCCCCCCCCGTCCTGCTTCTTCCACCCCCCGCACCCCCGCCCCCCCCACCCTGCTTCTTCCACCCCCCGCCCCCCCCCGCCCTGCTCCTTCCCCCCCGCCCTGCTCCTTCCCCCCCGCCCTGCTCCTTCCCCCCCGCCCCCCCCCGCCCTGCTCCTTCCCCCCCGCCCCCCCGCCCTGCTCCTTGCCCCCCCGCCCCCCCCGCCCTGCTCCTTGCCCCCCGCCCCCCCCTTCCCCCACGCCCCCCCCTTCCCCCACGCCCCCCCCCCTTCCCCCACGCCCCCCCCTTCCCCCCCGCCCCCCCCTTCCCCCCCCGCCCCCCCCTTCCCCCCCCCGCCCCCCCCTTTCCCCCCCCGCCCCCCCCTTTCTCCTTCCACCCCCCGCCCTCCCCGCCCTGCTCCTTGCCCCCCGCCCTGCTCCTTCCCCCCGCCCCCCCCGCCCCCCCCGCCCTCCTCCTTTCCCCCGCCCCCCCCGCCCTCCTCCTTCCCCCCGCCCCCCCGCCCTCCTCCTTCCCCCCGCCCCCCCCGCCCACCTCCTTCCCCCCCCCGCGCCCCCGCCCTCCTCCTTCCCCCCCCGCCCCCCCCGCCCCCCCCGCCCCCCCCGCCCCCCCCGCCCTCCTCCTTCCCTTCCGCCCCCCCCGCCCTCCTCCTTCCCCCCCGCCCCCCCCCGCCCTCCTCCTTCCCCCCCGCCCCCCCGCCCTGCTCCTTCCCCCCCGCCCCCCCGCCCCCCCCGCCCTGCTCCTTCCCCCCCCGCCCCCCCCGCCCCGCTCCTTCCCCCCCCCGCCCCCCCCGCCCCGCTCCTTCCCCCCCGCCCCGCTCCTTCCCCCCCGCCCCGCTCCGCCCCCCCCGCCCCGCTCCGCCCCCCCCGCCCCCCCCCGCCCTGCTCCTTCCCCCCCGCCCCCCCTCCGCCCTGCTCCTTCCCCCCCCCGCCCTGCTCCTTCTCCCCCCCCCCCAGCCCCTTCCCCCCCCCCAGCCCCTTCCCCCCCCCCCAGCCCCTTCCCCCCCCCGCCCCGCTCCTCCCCCCCCGGTCCTGCTCCTTCCCCCCCCGCCCCCCCCCGTCCTGCTCCTTCCCCCCCCGCCCCCCCCGTCCTGCTCCTCCCCCCCCGCCCCCCCCCGTCCTGCTCCTTCCCCCCCCCGCCTCCCCCCGTCCTGCTCCTTCCCCCCCCGCCCCCCCCGTCCAGCTCCTTCCCCCCCGCCCCCCCCCCCGTCCTGCTCCTTCCGCCCCCCCGTCCTGCTCCTTCCCCCCCGCCCCCCCCCGCCCTGCTCCTTCCCCCCCGCCCCCCCCCGCCCTGCTCCTTCCCCCCCCCGCCCTGCTCCTTCCCCCCCCCGCCCTGCTCCTTCCCCCCCCCCGCCCTGCTCCTTCCCCCCCCCAGCCCCTTCCCCCCCCCCCCAGCCCCTTCCCCCCCCCGCCCCGCTCCTTCCCCCCCCGCCCCGCTCCTTCCCCCCCCGCCCCGCTCCTTCCCCCCCCGCCCCGCTCCTTCCCCCCCCGCCCCGCTCCTCCCCCCCCCCGCCCCGCTCCTTCCCCCCCCCCGCCCCGCTCCTTCCCCCCCCCCCGCCCCGCTCCTTCCCCCCCCCCGCCCCGCTCCTTCCCCCCCCCCGCCCCGCTCCTTCCCCCCCCCGCCCCGCTCCTTCCTCCCCCCGCCCCGCTCCTCCCCCCCCCCCCGCCCCGCTCCTTCCCCCCCCCCCTCGGTCCTGCTCCTTCCCCCCCCGGTCCTGCTCCTTCCCCCCCGCCCCCCCCCGCCCTGCTCCTTCCCCCCCGCCCCCCCCCCGCCCTGCTCCTTCCCCCCCGCCCTGCTCCTTCCCCCCCGCCCCCCCCCGGTCCTGCTCCTTCCCCCCCCGCCCCGCCCCTTCCCCCCCGCCCCGCTCCTTCCCCCCCCCCGCCCCGCTCCTTCCCCCCCCCGCCCCGCCCCTTCCCCCCCGCCCCGCTCCTTCCCCCCCCCGCCCCGCTCCTTCCCCCCCCGCCCCGCTCCTTCCCCCCCCCGCCCTGCTCCTTCCCCCCCCCGCCCTGCTCCTTCCCCCCCCGCCCTGCCCCTTCCCCCCCGCCCTGCCCCTTCCCCCCCGCCCCGCCCCTTCCCCCCCGCCCCGCCCCTTCCCCCCCGCCCCGCTCCTTCCCCCCCGCCCCGCCCCTTCCCCCCCGCCCCGCTCCTTCCCCCCCGCCCCGCTCCTTCCCCCCCGCCCCGCTCCTTCCCCCCCGCCCCGCTCCTTCCCCCCCGCCCCTTCCCCCCCGCCCCGCTCCTTCCCCCCCGCCCCGCTCCTTCCCCCCCGCCCCGCTCCTTCCCCCCCGCCCCGCTCCTTCCCCCCCGCCCCGCTCCTTCCCCCCCCGCCCCGCTCCTTCCCCCCCGCCCCGCTCCTTCCCCCCCGCCCCGCTCCTTCCCCCCCGCCCCGCTCCTTCCCCCCCGCCCCGCTCCTTCCCCCCCGCCCCGCTCCTTCCCCCCCCGCCCCGCTCCTTCCCCCCCGCCCTCCTCCTTCCCCCCCGCCCCCCCCCCGCCCTGCTCCTTGCCCCCCCGCCCCCCCCCGCCCTGCTCCTTGCCCCCCGCCCCCCCCTTCCCCCACGCCCCCCCCCTTCCCCCACGCCCCCCCCCCTTCCCCCCCGCCCCCCCCTTTCCCCCCCCGCCCCCCCCTTTCCCCCCCTGCCCTCCCCTTTCTCCATCCACCCCCCCGCCCTCCCCGTCCTGCTCCTTCCCCCCCCCCGCCCCCCCCCGTCCTGCTCCTTCCCCCCCCGCCCCCCCCGTCCTGCTTCTTCCCCCCCCCGCCCCCCCCCCGTCCTGCTCCTTCCCCCCCCCGTCCTGCTCCTTCCCCCCCCGTCCTGCTCCTTCCCCCCCCCGTCCTGCTCCTTCCCCCCCCCGTCCTGCTCCTTCCCCCCCCCCCGTCCTGCTCCTTCCCCCCCCCGTCCTGCTCCTTCCCCCCCCCCCCCGGCCCCCCCCGCCCCCCCGCCCCCCCCGCCCCACCCCCGTCCCGCCCCCCGTCCCCCCCCCGTCCCCCCCCGTCCCCCCCCCCGTCCCCCCGTCCCCCCCCCGTCCCCCCCCCGTCCCCCCCCCCGTCCCCCCCCCGTCCCCCCCCGTCCTGCTCCTTCCCCCCCCCCCGCCCCCCCCGTCCTGCTCCTTCCCCCCCCCGCCCCCCCCCGTCCTGCTCCTTCCCCCCCCGCCCCCCCCGCCCCCCCCCCGTCCTGCTCCTTCCCCCCCCGTCCTGCTCCTTCCCCCCCCCCGTCCTGCTCCTTCCCCCCCCCCGCCCCCCCCCGTCCTGCTCCTTCCCCCCCCCGCCCCCCCGTCCTGCTCCTTCCCCCCCCCCCCGTCCTGCTCCTTCCCCCCCCCCGTCCTGCTCCTTCCCCCCCCCCCGTCCTGCTCCTTCCCCCCCCCGTCCTGCTCCTTCCCCCCCCGTCCTGCTTCTTCCACCCCCCGCACCCCCGCCCCCCCCACCCTGCTTCTTCCACCCCCCGCCCCCCCCGCCCTGCTCCTTCCCCCCCGCCCTGCTCCTTCCCCCCCGCCCTGCTCCTTCCCCCCCCGCCCCCCCCCCGCCCTGCTCCTTCCCCCCCGCCCCCCCGCCCTGCTCCTTGCCCCCCCGCCCCCCCCGCCCTGCTCCTTGCCCCCCGCCCCCCCCTTCCCCCACGCCCCCCCCTTCCCCCACGCCCCCCCCCTTCCCCCACGCCCCCCCCTTCCCCCCCGCCCCCCCCTTCCCCCCCCGCCCCCCCCTTCCCCCCCCCGCCCCCCCCTTTCCCCCCCCGCCCCCCCCTTTCTCCTTCCACCCCCCGCCCTCCCCGCCCTGCTCCTTGCCCCCCGCCCTGCTCCTTCCCCCCGCCCCCCCCGCCCCCCCCGCCCTCCTCCTTTCCCCCGCCCCCCCCCCCGCCCTCCTCCTTCCCCCCGCCCCCCCGCCCTCCTCCTTCCCCCCGCCCCCCCCGCCCACCTCCTTCCCCCCCCGCGCCCCCGCCCTCCTCCTTCCCCCCCCGCCCCCCCCGCCCCCCCCGCCCCCCCCGCCCCCCCCGCCCTCCTCCTTCCCTTCCGCCCCCCCGCCCTCCTCCTTCCCCCCCGCCCCCCCCGCCCTCCTCCTTCCCCCCCGCCCCCCCGCCCTGCTCCTTCCCCCCCGCCCCCCCGCCCCCCCCGCCCCCCCCGCCCCGCTCCTTCCCCCCCCCGCCCCCCCCGCCCCGCTCCTTCCCCCCCGCCCCGCTCCTTCCCCCCCGCCCCGCTCCGCCCCCCCCGCCCCGCTCCGCCCCCCCCGCCCCCCCCGCCCTGCTCCTTCCCCCCCGCCCCCCCTCCGCCCTGCTCCTTCCCCCCCCCGCCCTGCTCCTTCTCCCCCCCCCCCCAGCCCCTTCCCCCCCCCCAGCCCCTTCCCCCCCCCCCCAGCCCCTTCCCCCCCCCGCCCCGCTCCTCCCCCCCCGGTCCTGCTCCTTCCCCCCCCGCCCCCCCCCGTCCTGCTCCTTCCCCCCCCGCCCCCCCCGTCCTGCTCCTCCCCCCCCGCCCCCCCCCGTCCTGCTCCTTCCCCCCCCGCCTCCCCCCGTCCTGCTCCTTCCCCCCCCGCCCCCCCCGTCCTGCTCCTTCCCCCCCGCCCCCCCCCCGTCCTGCTCCTTCCGCCCCCCCCGTCCTGCTCCTTCCCCCCCGCCCCCCCCCGCCCTGCTCCTTCCCCCCCGCCCCCCCCCGCCCTGCTCCTTCCCCCCCCCGCCCTGCTCCTTCCCCCCCCCGCCCTGCTCCTTCCCCCCCCCCGCCCTGCTCCTTCCCCCCCCCAGCCCCTTCCCCCCCCCCAGCCCCTTCCCCCCCCCGCCCCGCTCCTTCCCCCCCCGCCCCGCTCCTTCCCCCCCCGCCCCGCTCCTTCCCCCCCCGCCCCGCTCCTTCCCCCCCCGCCCCGCTCCTCCCCCCCCCCGCCCCGCTCCTTCCCCCCCCCCGCCCCGCTCCTTCCCCCCCCCCCGCCCCGCTCCTTCCCCCCCCCCCGCCCCGCTCCTTCCCCCCCCCCGCCCCGCTCCTTCCCCCCCCCCGCCCCGCTCCTTCCTCCCCCCGCCCCGCTCCTCCCCCCCCCCCGCCCCGCTCCTTCCCCCCCCCCTCGGTCCTGCTCCTTCCCCCCCCGGTCCTGCTCCTTCCCCCCCGCCCCCCCCCGCCCTGCTCCTTCCCCCCCGCCCCCCCCCCGCCCTGCTCCTTCCCCCCCGCCCTGCTCCTTCCCCCCCGCCCCCCCGGTCCTGCTCCTTCCCCCCCCGCCCCGCCCCTTCCCCCCCGCCCCGCTCCTTCCCCCCCCCCGCCCCGCTCCTTCCCCCCCCGCCCCGCCCCTTCCCCCCCGCCCCGCTCCTTCCCCCCCCCGCCCCGCTCCTTCCCCCCCCCGCCCCGCTCCTTCCCCCCCCCGCCCTGCTCCTTCCCCCCCCCGCCCTGCTCCTTCCCCCCCCCGCCCTGCCCCTTCCCCCCCGCCCTGCCCCTTCCCCCCCGCCCCGCCCCTTCCCCCCCGCCCCGCCCCTTCCCCCCCGCCCCGCTCCTTCCCCCCCGCCCCGCCCCTTCCCCCCCGCCCCGCTCCTTCCCCCCCGCCCCGCTCCTTCCCCCCCGTCCTGCTCCTTCCCCCCCCCCCCGGCCCCCCCCGCCCCCCCGCCCCCCCGCCCCCCCCGCCCCACCCCCGTCCCGCCCCCCGTCCCCCCCCCGTCCCCCCCCGTCCCCCCCCCCGTCCCCCCGTCCCCCCCCCCGTCCCCCCCCCGTCCCCCCCCCCGTCCCCCCCCCGTCCCCCCCCGTCCTGCTCCTTCCCCCCCCCCGCCCCCCCCCGTCCTGCTCCTTCCCCCCCCCGCCCCCCCCCGTCCTGCTCCTTCCCCCCCCGCCCCCCCCGCCCCCCCCCCCGTCCTGCTCCTTCCCCCCCCGTCCTGCTCCTTCCCCCCCCCCGTCCTGCTCCTTCCCCCCCCCGCCCCCCCCCCGTCCTGCTCCTTCCCCCCCCCGCCCCCCCGTCCTGCTCCTTCCCCCCCCCCCGTCCTGCTCCTTCCCCCCCCCCGTCCTGCTCCTTCCCCCCCCCCCGTCCTGCTCCTTCCCCCCCCCGTCCTGCTCCTTCCCCCCCCGTCCTGCTTCTTCCACCCCCCGCACCCCCGCCCCCCCCACCCTGCTTCTTCCACCCCCCGCCCCCCCCGCCCTGCTCCTTCCCCCCCGCCCTGCTCCTTCCCCCCCGCCCTGCTCCTTCCCCCCCGCCCCCCCCCGCCCTGCTCCTTCCCCCCCGCCCCCCCGCCCTGCTCCTTGCCCCCCCGCCCCCCCCGCCCTGCTCCTTGCCCCCCGCCCCCCCCTTCCCCCACGCCCCCCCCCTTCCCCCACGCCCCCCCCCTTCCCCCACGCCCCCCCCTTCCCCCCCGCCCCCCCCTTCCCCCCCCGCCCCCCCCTTCCCCCCCCGCCCCCCCCTTTCCCCCCCCGCCCCCCCCTTTCTCCTTCCACCCCCCGCCCTCCCCGCCCTGCTCCTTGCCCCCCGCCCTGCTCCTTCCCCCGCCCCCCCCGCCCCCCCCCGCCCTCCTCCTTTCCCCCGCCCCCCCCGCCCTCCTCCTTCCCCCCGCCCCCCCGCCCTCCTCCTTCCCCCCGCCCCCCCCGCCCACCTCCTTCCCCCCCCGCGCCCCCGCCCTCCTCCTTCCCCCCCGCCCCCCCGCCCTCCTCCTTCCCCCCCCCGCCCCCCCCGCCCCCCCCGCCCCCCCCGCCCTCCTCCTTCCCTTCCGCCCCCCCGCCCTCCTCCTTCCCCCCCGCCCCCCCCGCCCTCCTCCTTCCCCCCCGCCCCCCCGCCCTGCTCCTTCCCCCCCCGCCCCCCCCGCCCCGCTCCTTCCCCCCCCCGCCCCCCCCGCCCCGCTCCTTCCCCCCCGCCCCCGCTCCGCCCCCCCCGCCCCGCTCCGCCCCCCCCGCCCCCCCCGCCCTGCTCCTTCCCCCCCGCCCCCCCTCCGCCCTGCTCCTTCCCCCCCCCGCCCTGCTCCTTCTCCCCCCCCCCCAGCCCCTTCCCCCCCCCCAGCCCCTTCCCCCCCCCCAGCCCCTTCCCCCCCCCGCCCCGCTCCTCCCCCCCCGGTCCTGCTCCTTCCCCCCCCCGCCCCCCCCCGTCCTGCTCCTTCCCCCCCCGCCCCCCCCGTCCTGCTCCTCCCCCCCCGCCCCCCCCCCGTCCTGCTCCTTCCCCCCCCGCCTCCCCCCGTCCTGCTCCTTCCCCCCCCGCCCCCCCCGTCCTGCTCCTTCCCCCCCGCCCCCCCCCCGTCCTGCTCCTTCCGCCCCCCCGTCCTGCTCCTTCCCCCCCGCCCCCCCCCGCCCTGCTCCTTCCCCCCCGCCCCCCCCCGCCCTGCTCCTTCCCCCCCCCGCCCTGCTCCTTCCCCCCCCCGCCCTGCTCCTTCCCCCCCCCAGCCCCTTCCCCCCCCCCCAGCCCCTTCCCCCCCCCGCCCCGCTCCTTCCCCCCCCGCCCCGCTCCTTCCCCCCCCGCCCCGCTCCTTCCCCCCCCGCCCCGCTCCTTCCCCCCCCGCCCCGCTCCTCCCCCCCCCCCGCCCCGCTCCTTCCCCCCCCCCTCGGTCCTGCTCCTTCCCCCCCCCGCCCTGCTCCTTCCCCCCGCCCTGCTCCTTCCCCCCCGCCCCCCCCGGTCCTGCTCCTTCCCCCCCGCCCCCCCCCGGTCCTGCTCCTTCCCCCCCGCCCCCCCCGGTCCTGCTCCTTCCCCCCCGGTCCTGCTCCTTCCCCCCCGGTCCTGCTCCTTCCCCCCCCGCCCTGCTCCTTCCCCCCCGCCCCCCCCGTCCTGCTCCTTCCCCCCCGCCGCCCCCCCCGTCCTGCTCCTTCCCCCCCGGTCCTGCTCCTTCCACCCCCCCGCCCTGCTCCTTCCCCCCCGCCCCCCCCGTTCTGCTCCTTCCCCCCCGCCCCCCCCCCCGTCCTGCTCCTTCCCCCCCCGCCCCCCCCCCCGGTCCTGCTCCTTCCCCCCCCCCGTCCTGCTCCTTCCCCCCCGTCCTGCTCCTTCCCCCCCCGCCCCCCCCGTCCTGCTCCTTCCCCCCCGCCCCCCCCGTCCTGCTCCTTCCCCCCCCCCGTCCTGCTCCTTCCCCCCCCCGTCCTGCTCCTTCCCCCCCCCCGTCCTGCTCCTTCCCCCCCCCCCGTCCTGCTCCTTCCCCCCCCCCGTCCTGCTCCTTCCCCCCCCGCCCCCCCCGTCCTGCTCCTTCCCCCCCGCCCCCCCCCCGCCCTGCTCCTTCCCCCCCGCCCCCCCCCCGTCCTGCTCCTTCCCCCCCGTCCTGCTCCTTCCCCCCCCCACCCCCCCCGTCCTGCTCCTTTCCCCCCGCCCCCCCCGTCCTGCTCCTTCCCCCCCCCGCCCCCCCCGTCCTGCTCCTTCCCCCCCCCCCGCCCCCCCCGTCCTGCTCCTTCCCCCCCCCCCGCCCCCCCACGTCCTGCTCTTTCCCCCCCCCCGCCCCCCCGTCCTGCTCCTTCCCCCCCCGCCCCCCCCCCCGCCCCCCCCCGCCCCCCCCGTCCCCCCCCGTCCCCCCCCGTCCCCCCCCGTCCCCCCCCCGTCCCCCCCCCGTCCTGCACCTTCCCCCCCCGCCCCCCCCGTCCTGCTCCTTCCCCCCCCGCCCCCCCCGTCCTGCTCCTTCCCCCCCCCGTCCTGCTCCTTCCCCCCCCCGTCCTGCTCCTTCCCCCCCCGCCCCCCCCGTCCTGCTCCTTCCCCCCCCGCGCCCCCCCCCGTCCTGCTCCTTCCCCCCCCGCCCCCCCCGTCCTGCTCCTTCCCCCCCCGCCCTCCCCGCCCCCCCCCGTCCCCCCCGTCCCCCCCCCGTCCCCCCCCGTCCCCCCCCGTCCTGCTCCTTCCCCCCCCGCCCCCCCCGTCCTGCTCCTTCCCCCCCCGCCCCCCCCGTCCTGCTCCTTCCCCCCCCCCGTCCTGCTCCTTCCCCCCCCGTCCTGCTCCTTCCCCCGGCCCCCCCCGCCCCCCCGCCCCCCCCCCCGTCCCGCCCCCCCGTCCCCCCCCCGTCCCCCCCCCGTCCCCCCCCCGTCCCCCCCCGTCCCGTCCCCGTCCCCGCCCCCCGCCCCCACCCCCCCCGCCCCCCCCGCCCCCCCCCGCCCACCCCGCCCCCCCCCGCCCCCCCCCGCCCCCCCACGCCCCCCCCCGTCCTCCCCCCCGTCCTCCCCCCCCCCGTTCCCCCCCCGTCCCCCCCCGTCCTGCTCCTTCCCCCCCCCCCGCCCCCCCCGTCCTGCTCCTTCCCCCCCCCGCCCCCCCCCGTCCTGCTCCTTCCCCCCCCGCCCCCCCCCGTCCTGCTCCTTCCCCCCCCCCGTCCCCCCCCCCGTCCCCCCCCGTCCTGCTCCTTCCCCCCCCGTCCTGCTCCTTCCCCCCCCCGTCCTGCTCCATCCCCCCCCCGTCCTGCTCCTTCCCCCCCCGCCCCCCCCAGTCCTGCTCCTTCCCCCCCCGCCCCCCCCAGTCCTGCTCCTTCCCCCCCCGCCCCCCCCGTCCTGCTCCTTCCCCCCCCGCCCCCCCCGTCCTGCTCCTTCCCCCCCCCCGTCCTGCTCCTTCCCCCCCCCGTCCTGCTCCTTCCCCCCCCCGTCCTGCTCCTTCCCCCCCCCCGTCCTGCTCCTTCCCCCCCCGTCCTGCTTCTTCCACCCCCCGCACCCCCGCCCCCCCCACACTGCTTCTTCCACCCCCCGCCCCCCCCCGCCCTGCTCCTTCCCCCCCGCCCTGCTCCTTCCCCCCCGCCCCCCCCGCCCTGCTCCTTCCCCCCCGCCCCCCCCCGCCCTGCTCCTTCCCCCCCGCCCCCGCCGCCCTGCTCCTTGCCCCCCCGCCCCCCCCGCCCTGCTCCTTGCCCCCCGCCCCCCCCTTCCCCCACGCCCCCCCCTTCCCCCACGCCCCCCCCTTCCCCCCCGCCCCCCCCTTTCCCCCCCTGCCCTCCCCTTTCTCCTTCCACCCCCCGCCCTCCCCGTCCTGCTCCTTCCCCCCCCCCGCCCCCCCCCGTCCTGCTCCTTCCCCCCCCCCCGCCCCCCCCCGTCCTGCTCCTTCCCCCCCCGCCCCCCCCGTCCTGCTCCTTCCCCCCCCCGCCCCCCCCCCGTCCTGCTCCTTCCCCCCCCCGTCCTGCTCCTTCCCCCCCCCCGTCCTGCTCCTTCCCCCCCCCGTCCTGCTCCTTCCCCCCCCCCCGTCCTGCTCCTTCCCCCCGCCGTCCTGCTCCTTCCCCCCCCACCCCCGGCCCCCCCCGCCCCCCCCGCCCCCCCCGCCCCACCCCCGTCCCGCCCCCCCCCGTCCCCCCCCGTCCCCCCCCGTCCCCCCCCCGTCCCCCCGCCCCCCCCCCCGTCCCCCCCCCCGTCCCCCCCGTCCCCCCCCGTCCCCCCCCGTCCCCGCCCCCACCCGCCCCCGCCCCCCCCCGTCCCCCGTCCCCCCCCGTCCCCCCCCCCGTCCCCCCCCGTCCTGCTCCTTCCCCCCCCGCCCCCCCCGTCCTGCTCCTTCCCCCCCCCGCCCCCCCCCCGTCCTGCTCCTTCCCCCCCCCCCGTCCCCCCCCCGTCCCCCCCCGCCCCCCCCCGTCCTGCTCCTTCCCCCCCCGTCCTGCTCCTTCCCCCCCCCGTCCTGCTCCTTCCCCCCCCCGCCCCCCCCAGTCCTGCTCCTTCCCCCCCCGCCCCCCCCGTCCTGCTCCTTCCCCCCCCCCGCCCCCCCGCCCCCCCCGTCCTGCTCCTTCCCCCCCCCCGTCCTGCTCCTTCCCCCCCCCGTCCTGCTCCTTCCCCCCCCCCGTCCTGCTCCTTCCCCCCCCCCCGTCCTGCTCCTTCCCCCCCCCGTCCTGCTCCTTCCCCCCCCGTCCTGCTTCTTCCACCCCCCGCACCCCCGCCCCCCCCACCCTGCTTCTTCCACCCCCCGCCCCCCCCGCCCTGCTCCTTCCCCCCCGCCCTGCTCCTTCCCCCCCGCCCTGCTCCTTCCCCCCCGCCCCCCCGCCCTGCTCCTTGCCCCCCCGCCCCCCCCGCCCTGCTCCTTGCCCCCCCGCCCCCCCCTTCCCCCACGCCCCCCCTTCCCCCACGCCCCCCCCTTCCCCCCCCCGCCCCCCCCTTCCCCCCCCGCCCCCCCCTTTCCCCCCCCGCCCCCCCGCCCCCCCTTTCCCCCCCTGCCCCCCCCTTTCTCCTTCCACCCCCCGCCCTCCCCGCCCTGCTCCTTGCCCCCCGCCCTGCTCCTTCCCCCCGCCCCCCCCCGCCCTGCTCCTTCCCCCCGCCCCCCCCGCCCTGCTCCTTCCCCCCGCCCCCCCCGCCCTCCTCCTTTCCCCCGCCCCCCCCGCCCTCCTCCTTCCCCCCGCCCCCCCGCCCTCCTCCTTCCCCCCGCCCCCCCCCGCCCACCTCCTTCCCCCCCGCCCCCCCCGCCCTCCTCCTTCCCCCCCGCCCCCCCCGCCCCCCCCGCCCCCCCCGCCCTCCTCCTTCCCTTCCGCCCCCCCGCCCTCCTCCTTCCCCCCCCCGCCCTCCTCCTTCCCCCCCCCGCCCTCCTCCTTCCCCCCCCGCCCCCCCCGCCCCCCCCGCCCTCCTCCTTCCCCCCCGCCCCCCCCGCCCTGCTCCTGCCCCCCCCGCCCCCCCCCGCCCTGCTCCTTCCCCCCCCGCCCCCCCCGCCCCGCTCCTTCCCCCCCGCCCCGCTCCTTCCCCCCCGCCCCGCTCCTTCCCCCCCGCCCCGCTCCGCCCCCCCCCGCCCCGCTCCGCCCCCCCCGCCCCGCCCAGCCCCCCCCCGCCCCCCCCGCCCTGCTCCTTCCCCCCCGCCCCCCCCCGCCCTGCTCCTTCCCCCCCCGCCCTGCTCCTTCTCCCCCCCCCCCAGCCCCTTCCCCCCCCCCAGCCCCTTCCCCCCCCCAGCCCCTTTCCCCCCCCCCCCAGCCCCTTTCCCCCCCCCCCCAGCCCCTTCCCCCCCCCCCCAGCCCCTTCCCCCCCCCGCCCCGCTCCTCCCCCCCCGGTCCTGCTCCTTCCCCCCCCGCCCCCCCCCGTCCTGCTCCTTCCCCCCCCGCCCCCCCCCCCGTCCTGCTCCTCCCCCCCCCGCCCCCCCCCGTCCTGCTCCTTCCCCCCCCGCCTCCCCCCGTCCTGCTCCTTCCCCCCCCGCCCCCCCCGTCCTGCTCCGTCCCCCCCGCCCCCCCCCGTCCTGCTCCTTCCGCCCCCCCCGTCCTGCTCCTTCCCCCCCGCCCCCCCCCGCCCTGCTCCTTCCCCCCCCGCCCCCCCCGCCCTGCTCCTTCCCCCCCCGCCCTGCTCCTTCCCCCCCCCGCCCTGCTCCTTCCCCCCCCCCGCCCTGCTCCTTCCCCCCCCCGCCCTGCTCCTTCCCCCCCCCGCCCTGCTCCTTCCCCCCCCCGCCCTGCTCCTTCCCCCCCCCCAGCCCCTTCCCCCCCCCCCCAGCCCCTTCCACCCCCCCAGCCCCTTCCCCCCCCGCCCCGCTCCTTCCCCCCCCCCGCCCCGCTCCTTCCCCCCCCCCCGCCCCGCTCCTTCCCCCCCCCGCCCCGCTCCTTCCCCCCCCCCGCCCCGCTCCTTCCCCCCCCCCGCCCCGCTCCTTCCCCCCCCCCGCCCCGCTCCTTCCCCCCCCCCCCGCCCCGCTCCTTCCCCCCCCCGCCCCGCTCCTTCCCCCCCCCCGCCCCGCTCCTTCCCCCCCCCCCGCCCCGCTCATTCCCCCCCCCCCGCCCCGCTCCTTCCCCCCCCCCGCCCTGCTCCTTCCCCCCCCCCCCAGCCCCTTCCCCCCCCCCAGCCCCTTCCCCCCCGCCCCGCTCCTTCCCCCCCCCCGCCCCGCTCCTTCCCCCCCCGCCCCGCTCCTTCCCCCCCCGCCCCGCTCCTTCCCCCCCCCGCCCCGCTCCTTCCCCCCCCCCGCCCCGCTCCTTCCCCCCCCCCGCCCCGCTCCTTCCCCCCCCCCGCACCGCTCCTTCCCCCCCCCCCCGCCCCGCTCCTCCCCCCCCCCGCCCCGCTCCTTCCCCCCCCCTCGGTCCTGCTCCTTCCCCCCGCCCCCCCCCGGTCCTGCTCCTTCCCCCCCCGGTCCTGCTCCTTCCCCCCCGCCCCCCCCCGCCCTGCTCCTTCCCCCCGCCCCCCCCCCCGCCCTGCTCCTTCCCCCCCGCCCCCCCCGGTCATGCTCCTTCCCCCCCGCCCCCCCCGGTCCTGCTCCTTCCCCCCCGGTCCTGCTCCTTCCCCCCCGGTCCTGCTCCTTCCCCCCCCGTCCTGCTCCTTCCCCCCCGCCCCCCCCCGTCCTGCTCCTTCCCCCCCGCCCCCCCCCCCGTCCTGCTCCTTCCCCCCCGGTCCTGCTCCTTCCCCCCCCCCGCCCTGCTCCTTCCCCCCCGCCCCCCCCCGTCCTGCTCCTTCCCCCCCGCCCCCCCCCCCCCCGCCCCCCCCCCCGTCCTGCTCCTTCCCCCCCCCGCCCCCCCCCCCCGGTCCTGCTCCTTCCCCCCCCCCGTCCTGCTCCTTCCCCCCCGTCCTGCTCCTTCCCCCCCCGCCCCCCCCGTCCTGCTCCTTCCCCCCCCCCCGCCCTGCTCCTTCCCCCCCCCCGCCCTGCTCCTTCCCCCCCCCGCCCTGCTCCTTCCCCCCCCCGCCCTGCTCCTTCCCCCCCCCGTCCTGCTCCTTCCCCCCCCCCCGTCCTGCTCCTTCCCCCCCCCGTCCTGCTCCTTCCCCCCCCGCCCCCCCCGTCCTGCTCCTTCCCCCCCGCCCCCCCCCCGCCTGCTCCTCCCCCCCCGCCCCGCCCCTTCCCCCCCGCCCCGCCCCTTCCCCCCCCGCCCCTTCCCCCGCCCCGCCCCTTCCCCCCGCCCCGCCCCTTCCCCCCCGCCCCGCCCCTTCCCCCCCCGCCCCTTCCCCCCGCCCCGCCCCTTCCCCCCCGCCCCGCCCCTTCCCCCCCGCCCCGCCCCTTCCCCCCCGGCCCCGCTCCTTCCCCCCCGCCCCGCCCCTTCCCCCCGGCCCCGCTCCTTCCCCCCCGGCCCCGCTCCTTCCCCCCCGGCCCCGCTCCTTCCCCCCCGGCCCCGCTCCTTCCCCCCCGGCCCCCGCTCCTTCCCCCCCGGCCCCGCTCCTTCCCCCCCCGGCCCCGCTCCTTCCCCCCCGCCCCCGCTCCTTCCCCCCCGCCCCCGCTCCTTCCCCCCCGCCCCGCTCCTTCCCCCCCGCCTCGCTCCTTCCCCCTCGCCCCTTCCCCCCCGCCCCGCCCCTTCCCCCCCGCCCGCCCCTTCCCCCCGCCCCCTCCCCCCCGCCCCCCCCCGCCCCCCCCCGTCCTGCTCCTTCCCCCCCCCCACCCCCCCCGTCCTGCTCCTTCCCCCCCCCGCCCCCCCCGTCCTGCTCCTTCCCCCCCGCCCCCCCCCCGTCCTGCTCCTTCCCCCCCGTCCTGCTCCTTCCCCCCCGTCCTGCTCCTTCCCCCCCGTCCTGCTCCTTCCCCCCCGCCCCCCCGTCCTGCTCCTTCCCCCCCGCCCCCCCCCCCCCGGTCCTGCTCCTTCCCCCCCCGCCCCCCCCCCCCCCCGGTCCTGCTCCTTCCCCCCCCCCCCCGTCCTGCTCCTTCCCCCCCGTCCTGCTCCTTCCCCCCCCGCCCCCCCGTCCTGCTCCTTCCCCCCGCCCCCCCCCCCGTCCTGCTCCTTCCCCCCCCCCGTCCTGCTCCTTCCCCCCCCCGTCCTGCTCCTTCCCCCCCCCGCCCCCCCCGTCCTGCTCCTTCCCCCCCGCCCCCCCCGCCCTGCTCCTTCCCCCCCGCCCCCCCCCGCCCTGCTCCTCCCCCCCGCCCCGCCCCTTCCCCCCCGCCCCGCCCCTTCCCCCCCCGCCCCGCTCCTTCCCCCCCGCTCCTTCCCCCCCGCCCCTTCCCCCCCGCCCCTTCCCCCCCGCCCCTTCCCCGCCCCGCCCCCTTCCCCCCCCGCCCCGCTCCTTCCCCCCCCGCCCCGCTCCTTCCCCCCCGCCCCGCTCCTTCCCCCCCGCCCCGCTCCTTCCCCCCCGCCCCGCTCCTTCCCCCCCCGCCCTGCTCCTTCCCCCCCGCCCCGCTCCTTCCCCCCCGCCCCGCCCCTTCCCCCCCCGCCCCCCCCCCCCCGTCCTGCTCCTTCCCCCCCCCCGTCCTGCTCCTTCCCCCCCCCGGTCCTGCTCCTTCCCCCCCCCGGTCCTGCTCCTTCCCCCCCCCGGTCCTGCTCCTTCCCCCCCGTCCTGCTCCTTCCCCCCGGCCCCCCCCCCCCCCCGCCCCCCCCGCCCTGCTCCTCCCCCCCCGCCCTGCTCCTCCCCCCCCCGCCCTGCTCCTCCCCCCCCGCCCTGCTCCTTCCCCCCCGCCCCGCCCCGCCCCGCTCCTTCCCCCCCGCCCCCCCCCGGTCCAGCTCCTTCCCCCCCGGTCCAGATCCTTCCCCCCCGGTCCAGCTCCTTCCCCCCCCGCCCTGCTCCTTCCCCCCCCGCCCTGCTCCTTCCCCCCCCGCCCCTTCCCCCCCGCCCTGCTCCTTCCCCCCCGCCCTGCTCCTTCCCCCCGCCCCTTCCCCCCCCCGCCCCGCCCCTTCCCCCCCCGCCCCTTCCCCCCCGCCCCTTCCCCCCCGCCCCGCTCCTTCCCCCCCGCCCCGCCCCTTCCCCCCCGCCCCGCTCCTTCCCCCCCGCCCCGCTCCTTCCCCCCCGCCCCGCTCCTTCCACCCGGCCCCGCTCCTTCCCCCCGGCCCCGCTCCTTCCCCCCCGGCCCCGCTCCTTCCCCCCCGGCCCCGCTCCTTCCCCCCCGGCCCCGCTCCTTCCCCCCCGGCCCCGCTCCTTCCCCCCCGGCCCCGCTCCTTCCCCCCGGCCCCGCTCCTTCCCCCCCGGCCCCGCTCCTTCCCCCCCCGCCCCCGCTCCTTCCCCCCCGCCTCGCTCCTTCCCCCTCGCTCCTTCCCCCTCGCCCCTTCCCCCCGCCCCGCCCCTTCCCCCCCTTCCCCCCCCCGCCCACCCCCGTCCTGCTCCTTCCCCCCCCCCGCCCCCCCCGTCCTGCTCCTTCCCCCCCCCCATCCCCCCCGTCCTGCTCCTTCCCCCCCCGCCCCCCCCGTCCTGCTCCTTCCCCCCCCCCGCCCCCCCCCGTCCTGCTCCTTCCCCACCCCCGCCCCCCCCGTCCTGCTCCTTCCCCCCCGCCCCCCCCCGTCCTGCTCCTTCCCCCCCGCCCCCCCCCCCCGTCCTGCTTCTTCCCCCCCGGTCCTGCTCCTTCCCCCCCCCGCCCTGCTCCTTCCCCCCCGCCCCCCCCCGTCCTGCTCCTTCCCCCCCGCCCCCCCCCCCGTCCTGCTCCTTCCCCCCCCCGCCCCCCCCCCCCCGGTCCTGCTCCTTCCCCCCCCCCCGTCCTGCTCCTTCCCCCCCGTCCTGCTCCTTCCCCCCCCGCCCCCCCCGTCCTGCTCCTTCCCCCCCCCCGCCCTGCTCCTTCCCCCCCCCGCCCTGCTCCTTCCCCCCCCCGTCCTGCTCCTTCCCCCCCCCCCGTCCTGCTCCTTCCCCCCCCCCCGTCCTGCTCCTTCCCCCCCCCGCCCCCCCCGTCCTGCTCCTTCCCCCCCGCCCCCCCCCGCCCTGCTCCTCCCCCCCGCCCCGCCCCTTCCCCCCCGCCCCTTCCCCCGCCCCGCCCCTTCCCCCCGCCCCGCCCCTTCCCCCCCGCCCCGCCCCTTCCCCCCCCCCCGCCCCCTTCCCCCGCCCCGCCCCTTCCCCCCCGCCCCGCCCCTTCCCCCCCGCCCCGCCCCTTCCCCCCCGGCCCCGCTCCTTCCCCCCCGCCCCGCCCCTTCCCCCCCGGCCCGCTCCTTCCCCCCCGGCCCCGCTCCTTCCCCCCCGGCCCCGCTCCTTCCCCCCCGGCCCCGCTCCTTCCCCCCCGGCCCCGCTCCTTCCCCCCCGCCCCCGCTCCTTCCCCCCCGCCCCGCTCCTTCCCCCCCGCCCCGCTCCTTCCCCCCCGCCTCGCTCCTTCCCCCTCGCCCCTTCCCCCCCGCCCCGCCCCTTCCCCCCGCCCCCCCTTCCCCCCCCCGCCCCCCCCCCGCCCCCCCCCGTCCTGCTCCTTCCCCCCCCCCCCACCCCCCCGTCCTGCTCCTTCCCCCCCCCGCCCCCCCCGTCCTGCTCCTTCCCCCCCGCCCCCCCCCGTCCTGCTCCTTCCCCCCCGTCCTGCTCCTTCCCCCCCGTCCTGCTCCTTCCCCCCCGCCCCCCCGTCCTGCTCCTTCCCCCCCGCCCCCCCCCCCGGTCCTGCTCCTTCCCCCCCCGCCCCCCCCCCCCCCGGTCCTGCTCCTTCCCCCCCCCCCGTCCTGCTCCTTCCCCCCCGTCCTGCTCCTTCCCCCCCGCCCCCCCCCGTCCTGCTCCTTCCCCCCCCCCGTCCTGCTCCTTCCCCCCCCCGTCCTGCTCCTTCCCCCCCCGCCCCCCCCGTCCTGCTCCTTCCCCCCCCGCCCCCCCCGCCCTGCTCCTTCCCCCCCGCCCCCCCCCCGCCCTGCTCCTCCCCCCCCGCCCCGCCCCTTCCCCCCCGCCCCGCCCCTTCCCCCCCGCCCCGCTCCTTCCCCCCCGCTCCTTCCCCCCCGCTCCTTCCCCCCCGCCCCTTCCCCCCCCGCCCCTTCCCCCCCGCCCCTTCCGCCCCGCCCCTTCCCCCCCCGCCCCGCTCCTTCCCCCCCCGCCCCGCTCCTTCCCCCCCCGCCCCGCTCCTTCCCCCCCGCCCCGCTCCTTCCCCCCCGCCCCGCTCCTTCCCCCCCCGCCCTGCTCCTTCCCCCCGCCCCGCTCCTTCCCCCCCGCCCCGCCCCTTCCCCCCCACCCCCCCCCCCCCGTCCTGCTCCTTCCCCCCCCCGTCCTGCTCCTTCCCCCCCCCCGTCCTGCTCCTTCCCCCCCCCGGTCCTGCTCCTTCCCCCCCCCGGTCCTGCTCCTTCCCCCCCCGTCCTGCTCCTTCCCCCCGGCCCCCCCCCCCCCCCCGCCCCCCCCCCGCCCTGCTCCTCCCCCCCCCGCCCTGCTCCTCCCCCCCCGCCCTGCTCCTCCCCCCCCGCCCTGCTCCTTCCCCCCCGCCCCGCCCCGCCCCGCTCCTTCCCCCCCGCCCCCCCCCGGTCCAGCTCCTTCCCCCCCGGTCCAGCTCCTTCCCCCCCGGTCCAGCTCCTTCCCCCCCCCGCCCTGCTCCTTCCCCCCCCCGCCCTGCTCCTTCCCCCCCGCCCCTTCCCCCCCGCCCTGCTCCTTCCCCCCCGCCCTGCTCCTTCCCCCCCGCCCCTTCCCCCCCGCCCCGCCCCTTCCCCCCCGCCCCTTCCCCCCCGCCCCTTCCCCCCCGCCCCGCCCCTTCCCCCCCGCCCCGCCCCTTCCCCCCCGCCCCGCCCCTTCCCCCCCGCCCCGCTCCTTCCCCCCCGCCCCGCTCCTTCCACCCGGCCCCGCTCCTTCCCCCCGGCCCCGCTCCTTCCCCCCCGGCCCCGCTCCTTCCCCCCCGGCCCCGCTCCTTCCCCCCCGGCCCCGCTCCTTCCCCCCCGGCCCCGCTCCTTCCCCCCCGGCCCCGCTCCTTCCCCCCCGGCCCCGCTCCTTCCCCCCCGCCCCCGCTCCTTCCCCCCCGCCTCGCTCCTTCCCCCTCGCTCCTTCCCCCTCGCCCCTTCCCCCCGCCCCGCCCCTTCCCCCCCTTCCCCCCCCCGCCCACCCCCGTCCTGCTCCTTCCCCCCCCCGCCCCCCCCGTCCTGCTCCTTCCCCCCCCCCATCCCCCCCGTCCTGCTCCTTCCCCCCCCGCCCCCCCCGTCCTGCTCCTTCCCCCCCCCCGCCCCCCCCCGTCCTGCTCCTTCCCCCCCCCCGCCCCCCCCGTCCCCCCCCGTCCCCCCCCGTCCTGCTCCTTCCCCCCCCCGCCCCCCCCGTCCTGCTCCTTCCCCCCCCCGCCCCCCCCCGTCCTGCTCCTTCCCCCCCCCCGTCCTGCTCCTTCCCCCCCCCCGTCCTGCTCCTTCCCCCCCCCCGTCCTGCTCCTTCCCCCCCCGTCCTGCTCCTTCCCCCCCCCGTCCTGCTCCTTCCCCCCCCCCCCGCCCCCCCCGCCCCCCCCGCCCCCCCCGCCCCCACCCCCGTCCCGCCCCCCCGTCCCCACCCCCTTCCCGCCCCCCCGCCCCCCCCGTCCCCCCGCCCCCCCCCCCCCGTCCCCGCCCCCACCCGCCCCCGCCCCCCCCGTCCCCCCCCCGTCCCCCCCCCCGTCCCCCCCCGTCCCCCCCCCGTCCCCTCCCCCCGTTCCCCCCCCCCGTCCCCCCCCGCCCCCCCGTCCTGCTCCTTCCCCCCCCCCGCCCCCCCCGTCCTGCTCCTTCCCCCCCCGCCCCCCCCGTCCTGCTCCTTCCCCCCCCCCGTCCCCCCCCCGTCCCCCCCCGCCCTGCTCTTTCCCCCCCCCCCGCCCTGCTCTTTCCCCCCCGCCCTGCTCTTTCCCCCCGCCCACCTCCTTCCCCCCCGCCCCCCCGCCCTCCTCCTTCCCCCCCGCCCCCCCCCCGCCCTCCTCCTTCCCCCCCGCCCCCCCCGCCCTCCTCCTTCCCCCCCGCCCCCCCGCCCTGCTCCTTCCCCCCCGCCCCCCCGCCCCCCCCGCCCTGCTCCTTCCCCCCCCGCCCCCCCCGCCCCCCCGCCCCGCTCCTTCCCCCCCGCCCCGCTCCTTCCCCCCCGCCCCGCTCCGCCCCCCCCGCCCCGCTCCGCCCCCCCCGCCCCGCTCCGCCCCCCCCGCCCCGCTCCGCCCCCCCGCCCCCCCCCGTCCTGCTCCTTCCCCCCCGCACCCCCCCCGCCCTGCTCCTTCCCCCCCGCACCCCCCCGCCCTGCTCCTTCCCCCCCGCCCCCCCCCGCCCTGCTCCTTCCCCCCCGCCCCCCCCGCCCTGCTCCTTCCCCCCCGCACCCCCCCGCCCTGTTCCTTCCCCCCCGCCCTGTTCCTTCCCCCCCCGCCCTGCTCCTTCCCCCCCGCCCTGCTCCTTCCCCCCCGCCCCCCCGCCCCCCCCGCCCTGCTCCTTCCCCCCCCGCCCCCCCCGCCCCCCCCGCCCCGCTCCTTCCCCCCCGCCCCGCTCCTTCCCCCCCGCCCCGCTCCGCCCCCCCCGCCCCGCTCCGCCCCCCCCGCCCCGCTCCGCCCCCCCCGCCCCGCTCCGCCCCCCCGCCCCCCCGTCCTGCTCCTTCCCCCCCGCACCCCCCCGCCCTGCTCCTTCCCCCCCGCACCCCCCCGCCCTGCTCCTTCCCCCCCCGCCCCCCCCCGCCCTGCTCCTTCCCCCCCGCCCCCCCCGCCCTGCTCCTTCCCCCCCGCACCCCCCCGCCCTGTTCCTTCCCCCCCGCCCTGTTCCTTCCCCCCCGCCCTGCTCCTTCCCCCCCGCCCTGCTCCTTCCCCCCCGCCCCCCCCCGCCCTGCTCCTTCCCCCCCCGCCCTGCTCCTTCCCCCCCGCCCTGCTCCTTCCCCCCCGCCCTGCCCCTTCCCCCCCGCCCTGCCCCTTCCCCCCCCGCCCCTTCCCCCCCCGCCCTGCTCCTTCCCCCCCGGCCCCGCCCCTTCCCCCCCGCCCCTTCCCCCCCGCCCTGCCCCTTCCCCCCCGCCCTGCCCCTTCCCCCCTGCCCCCCCCGCCCCCCCCGCCCCTCCCCGCCCTGCTCCTCCCTCCCCGCCCTGCTCCTCCCCCCCCCCGCCCTGCTCCTCCCCCCCCCCCACCCTGCTCCTTCCCCCCCCCCGGTCCTGCTCCTTCCCCCCCCCCGGTCCTGCTCCTTCCCCCCCCCCGGTCCTGCTCCTTCCCCCCCCCCGGTCCGGCTCCTTCCCCCCCCCCCGGTCCGGCTCCTTCCCCCCCCCCCCGGTCCGGCTCCTTCCCCCCCGGCCCCGCTCCTTCCCCCCCGGCCCCGCTCCTTCCCCCCCGGCCCCGCTCCTTCCCCCCCGCCCCGCTCCTTCCCCCCCGCCTCGCTCCTTCCCCCTCGCTCCTTCCCCCTCGCCCCTTCCCCCCCCGCCCCGCCCCTTCCCCCTCTTCCCCCCCCGCCCCCCCCCGTCCTGCTCCTTCCCCACCCCCGCCCCCCCCCGTCCTGCTCCTTCCCCCCCCCCCACCCCCCCCCGTCCTGCTCCTTCCCCCCCCGCCCCCCCCGTCCTGCTCCTTCCCCCCCCCCGCCCCCCCCGTCCTGCTCCTTCCCCCCCCCCCGCCCCCCCCGTCCTGCTCCTTCCCCCCCCGCCCCCCCCCGTCCCCCCCGTCCCCCCCCGTCCCCCCCCGTCCTGCTCCTTCCCCCCCCCGCCCCCCCCCCGTCCTGCTCCTTCCCCCCCCCCGTCCTGCTCCTTCCCCCCCCCCGTCCTGCTCCTTCCCCCCCCCGTCCTGCTCCTTCCCCCCCCCGTCCTGCTCCTTCCCCCCCCGTCCTGCTCCTTCCCCCCCCCGTCCTGCTCCTTCCCCCCCCCCCCCGCCCCCCCCGCCCCCCCCGCCCCCCCCGCCCCCACCCCCGTCCCGCCCCCCCGTCCCCACCCCCGTCCCGCCCCCCCGTCCCCCCCCGTCCCCCCCCCGTCCCCCCCGCCCCCCCCCGTCCCCCCGCCCCCCCCCCCGTCCCCGCCCCCACCCGCCCCCGCCCCCCCGTCCCCCCCCCGTCCCCCCCCCCGTCCCCCCCCCGTCCCCCCCCCCCCTCCCCCCCCCGTCCTGCTCCTTCCCCCCCCCGCCCCCCCCCCGTCCTGCTCCTTCCCCCCCCGCCCCCCCCCGTCCTGCTCCTTCCCCCCCCCGTCCCCCCCGTCCCCCCCCGCCCTGCTCTTTCCCCCCCCCCCCGCCCTGCTCTTTCCCCCCCGCCCTGCTCTTTCCCCCCGCCCACCTCCTTCCCCCCCGCCCCCCCGCCCCCCCCGCCCTCCTCCTTCCCCCCCGCCCCCCCGCCCTCCTCCTTCCCCCCCGCACCCCCCGCCCCCCCCCGCCCTCCTCCTTCCCCCCCGCCCCCCCCGCCCTCCTCCTTCCCCCCCGCCCCCCCGCCCTGCTCCTTCCCCCCCGCCCCGCTCCTTCCCCCCCCGCCCCCCCCGCCCCGCTCCTTCCCCCCCGCCCCGCTCCTTCCCCCCCGCCCCGCTCCGCCCCCCCCCGCCCCACCCGTCCTGCTCCTTCCCCCCCGCACCCCCCCGCCCTGCTCCTTCCCCCCCGCCCCCCCCCGCCCTGCTCCTTCCCCCCCGCCCCCCCCGCCCTGCTCCTTCCCCCCCGCCCTGTTCCTTCCCCCCCGCCCTGTTCCTTCCCCCCCGCCCTGTTCCTTCCCCCCCGCCCTGTTCCTTCCCCCCCGCCCTGCTCCTTCCCCCCCGCCCTGCTCCTTCCCCCCCGCCCTGCCCCTTCCCCCCCGCCCTGCCCCTTCCCCCCCCGCCCCTTTCCCCCCCGCCCTGCTCCTTCCCCCCCCGGCCCCGCCCCTTCCCCCCCGCCCCTTCCCCCCCGCCCTGCCCCTTCCCCCCCGCCCTGCCCCTTCCCCCCTGCCCCCCCGCCCTGCTCCTCCCCCCCGCCCCCCCCGCCCCTCCCCGCCCTGCTTCTCCCCCCCCCGCCCTGCTCCTCCCCCCCCCCCACCCTGCTCCTTCCCCCCCCCCGGTCCGGCTCCTTCCCCCCCCCCGGTCCTGCTCCTTCCCCCCTCCGCCCTGCTCTTTCCCCCCCCCCCGCCCTGCTCTTTCCCCCCCCCCGCCCTGCTCTTTCCCCCCCCCCCGCCCTGCTCTTTCCCCCCCCGCCCTGCTCTTTCCCCCTGCCCCGCCCCTTCCCCCCCCGCCCTGCTCCTTCCCCCCCGCCCTGCTCCTTCCCCCCCGCCCACCCCCCCGCCCTGCTCCTTCCCCCCCCCCCCGGTCCTGCTCCTTCCCCCCCGCCCCCCCCGGTCCTGCTCCTTCCCCCCTCCGGTCCTGCTCCTTCCCCCCCGTCCTGCTCCTTCCCCCCCGCCCCCCCCCCCCGGTCCTGCTCCTTCCCCCCCGCACCCCCCCCCCGGTCCTGCTCCTTCCCCCCCGCCCCCCCCCCCCGGTCCTGCTCCTTCCCCCCCCGCCCCCCCCCGGTCCTGCTCCTTCCCCCCCGCCCCCCCCCCGGTCCTGCTCCTTCCCCCCCCCCCCGCCCTGCTCCTCCCCCCCCCCGCCCTGCTCCTTCCCCCCCCCCCGCCCTGCTCCTTCCCCCCCCCCGCGCCCTGCTCCTTCCCCCCCCCGCCCTGCTCCTTCCCCCCCCCCGCCCTGCTCCTTCCCCCCCCCCCGCCCTGCTCCTTCCCCCCCCCGCCCTGCTCCTTCCCCCCCCCCCAGCCCCTTCCCCCCCCCCCCAGCCCCTTCCCCCCCCCCCAGCCCCTTCCCCCCCCCCCCAGCCCCTTCCCCCCCCCCAGCCCCTTCCCCCCCCCCAGCCCCTTCCCCCCCCCCCAGCCCCTTCCGCCCCCCCCCAGCCCCTTCCGCCCCCCCCCAGCCCCTTCCCCCCCCCAGCCCCTTCCCCCCCCCAGCCCCTTCCCCCCCCCAGCCCCGCTCCTTCCCCCCCCCCGCCCCGCTCCTTCCCCCCCCCGCCCCGCTCCTTCCCCCCCCCGCCCCGCTCCTTCCCCCCCCCCCGCCCCGCTCCTTCCCCCCCCGCCCCGCTCCTTCCCCCCCCCGCCCCGCTCCTTCCCCCCCCCGCCCCGCTCCTTCCCCCCCCCGCCCCGCTCCTTCCCCCCCCCCGCCCCGCTCCTTCCCCCCCCCGCCCCGCTCCTTCCCCCCCCCGCCCCGCTCCTTCCCCCCCCCGCCCCGCTCCTTCCCCCCCGCCCCGCTCCTCCCCCCCCCGCCCCGCTCCTCCCCCCCCCCGCCCCGCTCCTTCCCCCCCCCCGCCCCGCTCCTTCCCCCCCCCGCCCCGCTCCTTCCCCCCCCCCGCCCCGCTCCTTCCCCCCCCCCCGCCCCGCTCCTTCCCCCCCCCCGCCCCGCTCCTTCCCCCCCCCCGCCCCGCTCCTTCCCCCCCCCCGCCCCGCTCCTTCCCCCCCCCCGCCCCGCTCCTTCCCCCCCCCCGGTCCTGCTCCTTCCCCCCCGGCCCCGCTCCTTCCCCCCCGCCCCCCCTCGGTCCTGCTCCTTCCCCCCCGCCCCCCCCCCGGTCCTGCTCCTTCCCCCCCCCGGTCCTGCTCCTTCCCCCCCGCCCCCCCCCCCGCCCCCCCCGGTCCTGCTCCTTCCCCCCCGCCCCCCCCCGGTCCTGCTCCTTCCCCCCCGCCCTGCTCCTTCCCCCCCGCCCCCCCCCCCCGTCCTGCTCCTTCCCCCCCGGTCCTGCTCCTTCCCCCCCCCGCCCTGCTCCTTCCCCCCCGCCCCCCCCGTCCTGCTCCTTCCCCCCCGCCCCCCCCCCCGTCCTGCTCCTTCCCCCCCGTCCTGCTCCTTCCCCCCCGCCCCCCCGTCCTGCTCCTTCCCCCCCGCCCCCCCCCCCGGTCCTGCTCCTTCCCCCCCCGCCCCCCCCCCCCCCCGGTCCTGCTCCTTCCCCCCCCCCCCCCGGTCCTGCTCCTTCCCCCCCCCCCCCGGTCCTGCTCCTTCCCCCCCCGCCCTGCTCCTTCCCCCCCGCCCCCCCCCGTCCTGCTCCTTCCCCCCCGCCCCCCCCCCCCGTCCTGCTCCTTCCCCCCCGTCCTGCTCCTTCCCCCCCGTCCTGCTCCTTCCCCCCCCGCCCCCCCCGTCCTGCTCCTTCCCCCCCCCCCGTCCTGCTCCTTCCCCCCCCCGTCTTGCTCCTTCCCCCCCCGTCCTGCTCCTTCCCCCCCCCCGTCCTGCTCCTTCCCCCCCGCCCCCCCCCCGTCCTGCTCCTTCCCCCCCGCCCCCCCCACTCCCTGCTCCTTCCCCCCCGCCCCCCCCGCCCTGCTCCTTCCCCCCCCCGCCCTGCTCCTTCCCCCCCCCCCCCAGCCCCTTCCCCCCCCCCCCCCCAGCCCCTTCCCCCCCCCCCCCCCAGCCCCTCCCCCCCCCCCCCCCAGCCCCTTCCCCCCCCCGCCCCGCTCCTCCCCCCCCGGTCCTGCTCCTTCCCCCCCCCGGTCCTGCTCCTTCCCCCCCGCTCCTTCTCCCCCGGCCCCGCTCCTTCCCCCCCGGCCCCGCTCCTTCCCCCCCGGCCCCGCTCCTTCCCCCCCGGCCCCGCCCCGCCCCTTCCCCCCCGCCCCGCTCCTTCCCCCCCGCCCCCCCCCCGGTCCTGCTCCTTCCCCCCCCGCCCCCCCCAGGTCCTGCTCCTTCCCCCCCCGGTCCTGCTCCTTCCCCCCCGCCCCGCCCCTTCCCCCCCGCCCCGCTCCTTCCCCCCCGCCCCCCCCCCCCCGCCCCCCCCGGTCCTGCTCCTTCCCCCCCGCCCCCCCCCGGTCCTGCTCCTTCCCCCCCGCCCCCCCCGGTCCTGCTCCTTCCCCCCCCGCCCCCCCCGGTCCTGCTCCTTCCCCCCCGGTCCTGCTCCTTCCCCCCCCGGTCCCTGCTCCTTCCCCCCCGGTCCTGCTCCTTCCCCCCCCCGCCCCCCCCGTCCTGCTCCTTCCCCCCCCCGCCCCCCCCGTCCTGCTCCTTCCCCCCCCGCCCCCCCCCGTCCTGCTCCTTCCCCCCCCCGTCCTGCTCCTTCCCCCCCGTCCTGCTCCTTCCCCCCCGTCCTGCTCCTTCCCCCCCGTCCTGCTCCTTCCCCCCCGCCCTGCTCCTTCCCCCCCCGCCCTGCTCCTTCCCCCCCCGCCCTGCTCCTTCCCCCCCGCCCTGCTCCGTCCCCCCCGCCCTGCTCCGCCCCCCCCCCCCGCCCTGCTCCGTCCCCCCCGCCCTGCTCCGTCCCCCCCGCCCTGCCCCGTCCCCCCCGCCCTGCCCCTTCCCCCCCCGCCCTGCTCCTTCCCCCCCCCGCCCTGCTCCCTCCCTCCCCCCCCCCCCCACTCGTCCTGCTCCTTCCCCCCCCCCCCCCCCGCCTCCTCCAGCCATCCGTTCCTCCCTCCAGCCGTCCGTTCCTCATAATTGGGGTCAGCCAGCAACATCCACATCCCGTGAATATAAAAAGAATCCTCCATGCTACCTGTGCCAATTGGATTCACAGTTTATTGTAACATCTTTCTTCCAAGATCGATTACCTCTTGGTCTATAGACTGTATGCTCTCCTGGACTGTATCTTCTGTCAGGGAATGCATGAATCTGAAACTGTCACAGCTGTGACGACTTTCCTTTGGTGTTCATATCTATCCAAACTGATTGTGGAATACTACACTGTCTGAAGTTACAATGAAGGAGTCTCCTTCTCAACCTGTCTCCTCATCTGAGGTGTGGCAACCTTCAATTTAAACCACCTCCAGTTATCTCTCTGTCCACTGTGAGAGCAGTCCTGTGGTCCCGTCTGGGACTATAGTGACTTTGAATCTGCAAACCAAGATAATTTCTCACCAATGTATTGATCTCATCTTCGACTCAATACAAAAAACCAAAAAAAAAACCCAATGAGATGAATTTTGGATCAGTAATTATACATGGCATAATTGGACAAAAAATGCACTGTTGTTAAAATAATTAGCAATTCAACCAGAAAGGCCACTAATGTGAATCCTGGATCTGTGTATCATTTGAAATGAGTTAATTGTATAGTTTTAGTATTTGACCACAAGATGGAGAATTCTGTTGAGGTGATGTTGTAGCCAGAAGATAGAAAGATGATAGAAATCTTTGGAGAGATATGGGCCAAGCACAGGCAGGTGTATCTAGTTCAGTTTGGGATTGTGATCAGCATAGACTGGTTGGACCAAAGGATCTTTTTTCATGCTGTACGACTGTATGAAACTCAAGCTTAATTGTTCGAAACTCACATTCAGACATATCTAACCTTTATCATAATCTTACAGAAAGATAGTGACTTTTTCCCTCAGAATTGCAGACTCTTTAATTTTACATCTTCAAAGACATTTAGCAGGGAAAGCGTGGATTATAGAGTGAGTTGAGTAGATTGGTTCATTATTAATTCTTAACTAAATTTGATTTATTTTACATTTTTAGACAACATCAGGTGAAGATGTGCGTGATTTCAGCAAGGTGCTGAAAAATAAGTTCAGATCAAAGAAACACTTTGCCAAACATCCTCGCTTGAGTTATTTACTAGTACAAACAGTTCTAGAAGGCGAGAAGCTTGAGAGGTAAGTTTATTGATGTGAGATTTACGAACATATCAGTGCTCATGTGAGAGTTGACAAATATTGCAGCATGATTCATTCTGCAGCTTTGCAGGAGAGTGAGGTTGTCCATTTGCGCATATGTCAGAAGTACACAATACAAAAACAAGGGGGGCTTAACTGATATCATTGGACCTCTCGCCTTCAAAACAGTGTACTTACTCAGAGAGTACATCTGCTGATGACTGGGCCCCTGCAGTCCTCTCCCGCTCACAGGGACTGGCCCCCGCAGCCCTGTCCCGCTGACAGCGATTTCCCCCGCAGCCCTGACTCGCTCACAGGGACTGGCCCCCGCAGCCCTGTCCCGCTGACAGGGACTGTCCCCCGCAGCCCGGACCCGCTCACAGGGACTGTCCCCCGCACCCCTGTCCCGCTGACAGCTCTTTGCCACCGCACCCCTGTCCCGCTGACAGCTCTTTGCCACCGCACCCCTGACCCGCTGACAGCGATTTCCCCCGCAGCCCGGACCGCTCACAGGGACTGTCCCCCGCAGCCCGGACCCGCTCACAGGGACTGTCCCCCGCAGCCCTGTCCCGCTGACAGCGGTTTGCCACCGCAGCCCGGACCCGCTCACAGGGGCTGGCCCCCGCAGCCCGGACCCGCTCACAAGGGCTTGCCCCCGCAGCCCGGACCCGCTCACAGGGACCGCCCCCCGCAGCCCTGACGCGCTCACAGGGACTTGCCCCCCGCAGCCCTGACGCGCTCTCAGGGACTTGCCCCCCGCAGTCCTGACCCGCTCACAGTGACTGGCCCCCTCGGTCCTGACCCGCTCACAGCGACTTGCCCCCTCAGTCCTGACCCGCTCGCAGCGACTTGCCCCCTCGGTCCTGATCCGCTCAGAGCGACTTGCCCCCTCGGTCCTGACAAGCTCACGGCGACTTGCCCCCTCGGTCCTGACCTCACAGCGACTGGCCCCTGCAGTCCTGACCCACTCTCAAGCACCCCACCCACCCTCCTCCTCCTCCCCCCCCAACCATCTTCCTCCTTCCACCCCCCCACCGTCCTCCTCCTTCCACCCCCCCACCCTCCTCCTCCTTCCACCCCCCCACCCTCCTCCTCCTTCCACCCCCCCACCCTCCTCTTCCTATCCCCACCACCCTCCTCCACAACCTCCTTTGCCCCCACCCTCCTCCTCCCTCCTCACCACCCTCCTCCTCCTTCCACCCCCACCCTCCTCCTCCTTCCACCCCCACCCTCCTCCTCCTTCCACCCCCACCCTCCTCCTCCTTCCACCCCCACCCTCCTCCTCCTTCCACCCCCACCCTCCTCCTCCTTCCACCCCCACCCTCCTCCTCCTTCCACCCCCACCCTCCTAATCCTTCCACCCCCACCCTCCTAATCCTTCCACCCCCACCCTCCTAATCCTTCCACCCCCACCCTCCTAATCTTTCCACCCCCACCCTCCTAATCTTTCCACCCCCACCCTCCTAATCCTTCCACCCCCACCCTCCTAATCCTTCCACCCCCACCCTCCTAATCCTTCCACCCCAAACCCCCTCCTCCTTTCCCCCACCGTCCTCTTCCTTTCCCCATCACCCCCACTTTCTCCCCCCAACCCCCCTCCTTTCTCCCCCCAACCCCCCTCCTTTCTCCCCCCAACCCCCCTTTCCCCGACCCTCCTCCTCCTTCCACCCCCCCACCCTCCTCCTCCTTCCACCCCCCCACCCTCCTCCTCCTTCCACCCCCCCCACCACCCTCCTCCTTCCACCCCCCCACCCTCCTCCACAACCTCCTTTGCCCCCACTCTCCACCTCCCCCTCAGCACCCACCTCCTCCTTCCCCTCCCCCTCCTCTTTCTCCCCCCACCCCCTCCTCTTTCTCCCCCCACCCCCCTCCTCTTTCTCCCCCCCACCCCCCTCCTCTTTCTCCCCCCCACCCCCCTCCTCTTTCTCCCCCCCACCCCCCTCCTCTTTCTCCCCCCCACCCCCCTCCTCTTTCTCCCCCCCACCCCCCTCCTCCTTCTCCCCCCCACCCCCCTCCTCCTTCTCCCCCCCACCCCCCTCCTCCTTCCAGCCCCTAGCCGCCGCCTCCTTCCAGCCCCTAGCCTCCTCCTCATTCCCCCAACCCTCCTCATTCTCTGCCCCACCCCCCTCCTCCTCCTTTTCCCCAACCCCCCTCCTTCCTTCCTACCACCCTCCTCCTTCCTTCCTACCACCCTCCTCCTTCCACCCCCTACCCTCCTCCTCATTCCCCCCCCCACCCTCCTCCTTTCCCCCCCCCAACCCTCCTCTTGCTCCTCCTTTGTTATCACCGAGTAGGAGGAGGAGTGGGCTGGGGGGCAATGGAGGAGTTGAGGAGGAGGAGAGACAAGGGGAAACTGCAGATGCTGGAGAATCCACGTGAACCAAGTGTTGAGCTGGATGAACACAGCAGGCCAAGCAGCATCTCAGGAGCTAAAAGCTGACGTTTCGGGCCTAGACCCTTCTTCAGAGACGGGGATGGGGAGAGGGAACTGGAATAAATAGGGAGAGAGAGAGAGGTGGACCGAAGAAGGAGAGAAAACAAGATAGGTATTGAGGAGAGTATAGGTGAGGTCGGGTGAGGATAGGTCAGTCCAGGGAAGATGGATAGGTCAAGGAGGCAGGATGAGGTAGAGGTAGGAAATGGAGGTGTGGCTTGAGGTGGGACAGAGGGATGGGTGAGAGGAAGAACAGGGTTGGGATGCAGTGGGGGGAGGGGACGAGCTGAGCTGGTTTTGGGATGCAGTTGGGGGAGGGGACGAGCTGAGCTGGTTTTGGGATGCAGTGGGGGAAGGGGAGATTTTGAAGCTTGTTTTCTCTCCATCTTCGGTCCGCCTCCCCCTCTCTCCCTATTAATTCCAGTTCCCCCACCCCATCCCCGTCTGTGATACAGGGTCTGGGCCCAAAACGTCAGCTTTTGTGCTCCTGAGATGCTGCTTGGCCTGTTGTGTTCATCCAGCTCCACACTTTGTTAACGTGGATTCTCCAGCATCTGCAGTTCCGATTATCTTTCCCCCCCCACCTCCTCCTCCCCCCGACCACCCTCCTCCTCATCCCCCCGACCACCCTCCTCCTCATCCTCCTCCTTACCCTCTCCCTCTCCTGCCTCCTCCTCCTCGACTCCTCCACTCCCCCCACCCTCCTCCTCCTCCTCCTCCTCTACTCCCACCACCACCCTCCTCCTCCTCCACTCCCACCACCCTCCTCCTCCTCCTCCACTCCCACCACCCTCCTCCTCCTCCTCCACTCCCACCACCCTCCTCCTCCTCCTCCTCTCCCACCACTCTCCTCCTCCTCCTCCTCCTCCTCCTCCTCCTCCTCCTCCTCCTCTCCCACCACCCTCCTCCTCCTCCTCCTCCTCCTCCTCTTCCTCCACTCGCACCACCCTCCTCCTCCTCCACTCCCACCGTCCTCATCGTCCTCATCGTCCTCATCGTCCTCATCGTCCTCCTCGTCCTCCTCGTCCTCCTCGTCCTCCTCGTCCTCCTCCTCCACTCCCCCCACCCTCCTCCTCCTCCTCCTTCTCTCCCACCACCCTCCTCCTCCTCCTCCTCCTCCTCCTCCTCCTCCCACCCTCCTCCTCCTCCTCCTCCCACCCTCCTCCTCCTCCTCCTCCCACCCTCCTCCTCCTCCTCCTCCCACCCTCCTCCTCCTCTTCCTCCTCCTCTTCCTCCACTCCCCCCACCCTCCTCCTCCTCCTCCTCCTCCTCCTCCTCCTCCTCCTCCTCCCCCCGACCATCCTTCCCTCTCACCCCCCACCCTCTTCCACCCCCTCCTTTACCCCCCCCACCCTCTTCCTCCTTCTTCCCGCCCCACCCTCTTACTTCCCGCCCCACCCCCCACCTCCTTCCCGCCGCATCCCCCCCCTTCTTCCCGCCCCACCCTCCTCCTTCCTACCCCCCAACCCCCCCTCCTTTGACCATACCCTTCCTAGTCCTTCCCCTCCACCCTTCCTACTACTCCTCGTTTCCCCCACCCTCCTGCTCCTCCTCCTATTCCCCCCACCCTCCGCCACCCTCTCCTCCTCACAGCCACTTGCCCCTTCCGTCCTCACCCGCGCACAGCCACTTGCCCCCTTCCGTCCTCACCCGCGCACAGCCACTTGCCCCTGCAGTACTTAGCAACTGACAGCGACTTGCCTCCTCTGTCATTACCCGTCCCCAGCCTCTTGCCACTGCAGTCCTGACCCCCTCAAAGCCTCTTGCCCCTGCAGTCTTCACCCGTCCACGGCGACTTGCCCTTTCCGTCCTGACTCGCTCACGGCTATTTGACACCGCAGCCCTGTCCCGCTCAAAGCACTGGCCCCCGCAGCCCTGTCCCACTGTCTGCTATTTGCCCCCGCACCCCTGACCCACTGACAGCGATTTGCCCCCGCAGCCCTGTCCCGCTCACGGGGACCGGCCCCCGCAGCCCTGTCCCGCTCACGGGGACCGGCCCCCGCAGCCCTGTCCCGCTCACGGGGACCAGCTCCCCCACACCCCTAACCCGCGGACAGCTGTTTGCCACCACAGCCCTGAACCGCTCACAGGGTCTTGCCCCCGCACCCAGACCCCCTGACCCGCTGACAGGGACTGTCCCCCGCAGCCCTGTCCCGCTGACAGCTATTTGACACCACAGCCCTGTCCCGTTCAAAGGCACTGGCCCCCGCAGCCCTGTCCCGCTGACAGCTATTTGCCCCCGCAGCCCTGTCCCGCTCACAGGGACTGGCCCCCGCAGCCTGGACCTGCTCAGAGGGAGGGTCCCCCGCAGCCCTGACCCGCTCACGGGGACCGGCCACCGCAGCCCTGACCCGCTCACGGGGACCGGCCACCGCAGCCCTGACCCGCTCACGGGGATCGGCCCCCCGCAGCCCGGACCTGCTCACAGGGAGGGTCCCCCGCAGCCCTGTCACGCTCACAGGGATTTGCCACCACAGCCCTGACCCGCTCACAGGGATTTGCCACCGCAGCCCTGACCCGCTCACAGGGATTTGCCACCGCAGCCCTGACCCGCTCACAGGGACTGTCCCCCGCAGCCCTGACCCGCTCACAGGGACTGTCCCCCCGCAGCCCTGTCGCGCTCACGGGGACCGGCTCCCCCCGCACCCCTGACCCGCGGACAGCTATTTGACACCGCAGCCCTGACCCGCTCACAGCTATTTGACACCGCAGCCCTGTCCCGCTCACAGGGAGGGTCCCCCGCAGCCTGGACCTGCTCACAGGGAGGGTCCCCCGCAGCCCTGACCCGCTCACGGGGACCGGCCCCCGCAGCCCTGACCCGCTCATGGGGACCGGCCCCCGCAGCCCTGTCCTGTTCACGGGGACCGGCTCCCCCGCACCCCTGACCCGCGGACAGCTATTTGCCACCGCAGACCTGAACCGCTCACAGGGTCTTGCCCCCGCACCCGGACCCCCTGACCCGCTGACAGGGACTGTCGCCCGCAGCCCTGTCCGGCTGACAGGTATTTGACACCGCAGCCCTGACCCGCTCAAAGGCACTGCCCCCCGCAGCCCTGACCCCCTGACAGCTAATTGCCACCACACCCCTGACCCGCTCACAAGGACTGTCCCCCGCAGCCCTGACCCGCTCACAGGGAGTGTCCCCCGCTGCCCTGACCCGGTCACGGGGACTGTCCCGCGCAGCCCTGTCGCGCTCACTGGGACCGGCTCCCCCGCACCCCTGACCCGCGGTCAGCTATTTGCCACCGCAGCCCTGAACCGCTCACAGGGTCTTGCCCCCGCACCCGGACCCCCTGACCCGCTGACAGGGACTGTCCCCTGCAGCCCTGTCCCGCTGACAGCTATTTGCCACCGCAGCCCTGAACCGCTCACAGGGTCTTGCCCCCGCACCCGGACCCCCTGACCCGCTGACAGGGACTGTCCCCCGCAGCCCTGTCCCGCTGACAGAAATTTGACACCGCAGCCCTGTCCCGCTCGCGGGGACCGGCCCCCGCAGCCCTGTCCCGCTCGCGGGGACCGGCCCCCGCAGCCCTGTCCCGCTCACGGGGACTCTCCCCCGCAGCCCTGACCCGCTCACGGGGACCCTCCCCCGCAGCCCTGTCCCGCTCACGGCGAACTGCCCCCGCAGCCCTGTCCCGCTCACGGGGACCGGCCCCCGCAGCCCTGACCCGCACACGGGGACTCTCCCCCGCTGCCCTGACCCGCTCACGGGAACCCTCCCCCGCAGCCCTGTCCCGCTCACGGGGACCCTCCCCCGCAGCCCTGTCCCGCTCACGGGGACCCTCCCCCGCAGCCCTGTCCCGCTCACGGGGACCGGCCCCCGCAGCCCTCACCCGCTCACGGGGACCCTTCCCCGCAGCTCTGACCCGCTCACGGCTAACTGCCCCCGCAGCCCTGTCCCGCTCACGGGGACCGGCCCCCACAGCCCTGACCCGCACACGGGGACTCTCCCCCGCAGCCCTGACCCGCTCACGGGAACCTGCCCCCGCAGCCCTGTCCCGCTCACGGGAACCCTCCCCCGCAGCCCTGACCCGCACACGGGGACCCTCCCGGCGACTTGCCCCTCCTTCCTGATCTGCTCACAGGCACTTGTCCCCTCTGTCGTAACCCGCTCACAACGACTTGTCCCCTCTGTCCTGTCCCGCTCACAGCGTCTTGCCTCCCATCCCTCTTGCACAGGTCACCCCTTGCTCAGAAACGGTCCCAATTATCCATGAGCCGGAAAGCCTGCCCCCTGTGCCAGCTCCTTAACCATGCATTCATCTCACCTATCTTTCTATGACAACTCTCTAACATGTGGCACTCGTGGCAACCCATAAATTTATTACCCTCTGGGTCCTGCCTTTCAGCCTGTTTGCTAACTCCTTGTCCATAGTCCGCAGGATGTCTTCCCTCTTTCTGCCCATGTCATTGGTACCAACGTGCACGGTGGCCTTTGGCTGCTCACCCTCCACCTTAAGAATTTGTTGCAACCACTCAGAGATGTCCTTGACCTTGGCACCAGGGAAGCAACACACAGCCCTGGTGTCTCAAATGTGGCGACAGAATCTATGCCCCCAATGAATGAGTCTCCAACCACGCTCGCTCACTTGGATTTACCTGACCCTGTCCCACAGCAGGGTGGTTTGTACCATGGACCTGGCTACTGCTGGTTCTATAACTGACCCAGTTTAGTTTTAGATCAGTGTTAACCTTGGTTTAGTGGATAGCCGAGCACCTCAGTAGTCTACAATACAGGAGAAA
The DNA here is from genome assembly GCF_030684315.1 of Stegostoma tigrinum. Classification (NCBI taxonomy): domain Eukaryota; kingdom Metazoa; phylum Chordata; class Chondrichthyes; order Orectolobiformes; family Stegostomatidae; genus Stegostoma; species Stegostoma tigrinum. Next base: position 613,455 of record NW_026728106.1, on the reverse strand, counting down.
TACATTCTTAAGCTCACGGATTCTGTGACAGTCAAGGACAAGCACTGAATTGTTCTAACCTGATTTCCAACACCTGGCCCGTAGCCTTGCATGGCTTGCATAGCACTTGCACATTTTAAAAAAAAATAAATCTAAGGATGAAGTGAGCGTAAGGACATGGAATTTTTTTGATATGGTCATATTCTCTCTTGTTGGAGCTGATTGCTGCTTCGCACTTCTATGGTGCAAATGTTACTTATCCTTTATCAGGCCAAGCCTGATCGTTGTCGAAGTCTCACTGTATTTTCTCATCGTTGACTTCACTGTTGGGTCTAACCAACATTTTGTACATACCCTGCCTATTCTGAAACTCTATCACTTAATATTAAGTCTACTAAAGACAAGTATCCAATGTGCCTTCCAAACCACTTCAACGACCTGGTCCATTACATTGGGGGATCAACAGGCATCCACATCAAGATCCTGAGATCCCTCTGATCATTGGTGCTTGTGAAGTCCCCATGATTCATCATGGGCTCCAAAATCTGTTTGTGCTGTGTCACCTAATCCTTATCCCGTTTGTCCTGACATGAAATAATGTTCTCAAACGCTTCTCAAAAATGCTTCCCAATCCTACTTTTTGTAATCATGATACAAGTGAGCATAAAACTTGGAACACGACAGCAACAGGAATGTGCCCTTTGGCCCACCGTGCTGGGCCAAACATGACAACAAATGAAATAATCCTTTCTGCCTGTCCTTGATCCATAGTCCTCCATTCCTTGCATATTCGTGCACTTAACTGAAAGACCCTTTTAAATGCTTTCATCGTATTTGCATCCACTGCCACCCCGGGCAATGTATTCCACACTTTTAACATGCTCAGTGTGAAATATTTGCCCCTCACATCTCTTTTGAACTTGCCCCCCTCTCAGCTTAAATGCATGCCCCCTAATAGTGGACACTTCAACTCCGGGGGAGAAATTTTCTGACCGTTAGCTGTATTTATGTATGTCCTAATTTTATAGACTTCTATCAAGCCTGCCCTCACCTTCTCCTGCCCCAGAGAAAACGAAGAGTTTTTCCAGCTCCTCCTCCTCGTTCATACCCTCTATTCCAGTCAGCATGCTGGTAAATCTCTTCTGCACCCTGCCCAAAGCCTGCACATCCTTAGTGTAATGTGGCGGCCAGAATTGAATGCAATACTCTGTGTGGTCTCAACAAAGTCTTGCAAAGCTGCAATGTGACATCCTGACTCTTGCACTGAGTTCCCCTATGAATAAAGGCAAGCATGCGATATGCCTTCTTGACCACCCTGTCTACTTGTGTGGCGACTGTCAGGGAGTTACGATCGAGGACCCCAAGATCCCTCTGGACTTCACTGCAGTTTGGGGTCCTGCCATTAACTGTGTATCCCTTTCCTTCACACTTGTTCTCCTAAAATGCAACACCTCATGCCTGCCCAGATTAAATTCCATCGGCCATTTCTCCGCTCGAGTTTGCAATTGGTCTGTATCTTGCTGTGTCCTTTGACAACCTTCCATGCTGTCCACAAGTCCATTGGTCCTTATATCATCTGCAAACTTACTCATCCCCCGTCTACATTTGCCACCAAGACATTTACATATATCACAAACAGCAGAAGCCACATCGATGCGGAACACCACTCGTCACTGAGCTGCAGCCAGAAAAACAGCTTTCCACCACTGAGACGGCAAGAACTGTAGATGCTGGAATCAGAGTTAACCAAGTGTGGAGCTGGAGGAACGCAGCAGGTCAGGCAGCATCAGAGGAACAGGAAAGCTGACATTGTTGATGCTGCCTGGCCTGCTGTGTTCCTCCAGCCCTACACTGTGTTATCTTTGTTAGCCTTCCACCGCTCCCGTCTGCCTTATATGGGCAGGCCAAGTCACCATGGATCTCATGGATCCTAATCTTCTGGATGAGCATACCATGAGGAACCTTGTTAAAAACGTTCGTAAAATCCATGTATATGTTATCAACTGTTCTACCTGAATTGATCACCCTTGTCACCTCCTTGAAAACTTCAACTGACTTGGTAAGACATAACCTGCACCGCATAATGCCATGCTGGCTGTCCCTTATTAGCCCATACTTTTGAGACATGAGACACTCACCAGTCTGTAGTTTCCTGGAAAGTCCCTGTTTTCCTGCTTGAACAGAGGAACGACTTTGTCCACTCACCAGTCTCCGCAACCCCTCCAGTGCCTGGCAAGGATATCAGATCCTATTGAAAGTAGTGTGTTGATGCATTTGTGTCATGATTGTGTTTTGTTTGAGCCCTTACATTCAAAGCAGTGTAAGAATGTCTTTGTGCAGCAGGCGAGGTGTGATGAGACTGAGCCTTCATACAATTGCAAGATGTTGAAAATTTGCCATTATTTATGAAAACAGTGATAAATTTCCATGATCAACATTTCTGTTACACTGCAATGATTATCCCATGGCGTGTAAAATCAGAAAGATACGATAAAATGAGACTGGGTCATTTGCAGGGAGAATGTTTGCCTTTCATGTCTATAGAAGTAGTGAAATATTTCCATGAATCTAAGAGTCACTTTTCCGTTCATTGAAGGACACAATCATCGCCTTGGAAGCTTCATCACGATACTACTTTGATTCTTCTTCCCTCTTCAGAAATGCAATGTGCAAATTCAATTCCATGGTTTTGGAAGTCCCATTGAGAACACGATTCATTTGTGCCGGCATAATGCTCTGACCGAGAAAGAATTGAAGGTGAGTTTGTAGTTTAGAAGATCGCAGCAATTTATGCATCAACTTTTTCATCGATAACGTTCCATTGCTTTCAAACTGCATTTTCCACTCTGCGAGATAATAACTGTCAGAACAAGCAACGGCATCGGTAGATGGTCTATGGGGAATGCAATGTTACAAAACCCGATCCATTCAACAACATATTTCAGATATGTCAACAAATTAAATATTCCAGCACAGGATAAAACAAGGAAGATGAGAGTGAGGAGGCAATAGTTCTGATGACAAAAGAACAGAAATTTACCTTTATCCATTCGAGCAAAAAAGCAGGCACACAAATAAATAATCATCTAACAATGCACGTGTGCAACGGAGGCTATCGGGGGACTAAAAATGCCAATTTGTTGTCATGCGTATTGCTGAAAGGGTGAGTGAAACAGATTCTGTGGTAAATTTGAAGAAATACGGATAATGCATCTCAGGATGTTGGAGAAAGAACATTTATGGACTGAGGCAAATCGTATTGCCCTTTTCAGGAGTTAATAGGTTCATAATGAATTGAAAGACTTCCTTCTGTGCTGAAAGCTTTAGTTTAGTTGCAGCTGGATGACAATTTCTGTTCCTGGTAGTATTTAGCAAACTGTTAAAAAGTGAATGTCACTGCACAGAATTCCAAACATAACTCCAATCAGTACAGAAAATGTCCAAGGGGTGTGATGAGTTGTATCCTCTCATGTTGAAGAACGCAGCTGCAGATACAATGGAGGCACTGATGATAATCTTCCAAGAATCCTTAGATTGTGGAAAATTCTCAGAGGGTTGAAAGATTGTGAACATAACACCATTGTTCCAAAGATAGTTGGACAAAATAGTAAGCAAGTATTGCCAATTTAGGTCAACCTGGGTAGATGTTCATGCCGGCAATGAAAGATGAAATAACAGGGTACTGAGTGTGCTTTCACATCCTACAGAGTTAACATCTTTTCATAAAGGGGAAATAATACTTGACAAACTTGCTACAGTGCTTTGAGAAGGAAACAAACATTACTGACGAAGGACCACCAGTTGATGTAGTACATTGAGATTTCAACAAAGCATTTGATAAGGTACGGCTCATCAGGTGTCTCAAAAGAAAAGAGCCCGTGTGTTCAAGGGTAGTATGTTCGGATGGACGGAGGACTGCATCGTAAATAGAAGTCGAGTCGTAGCAGCAGGATGGTAACTTACAAGTCATGTACAGCCACAGAGCGAGTGCTGCGGAGGCCGGACACCTCATGTTGACTGGGTTGATTTCGGAAATGGCGGAGGGGATTGCTATGCTTAGGAAAGTTGGGCTACATTCATTGGAGTTTATAAGATTGAAAAAAATCTTATGTTTTCGCCATTTAAGATTGTTAAGAGGCTTGATAGTGTATATCCGTAGAGATTACTCCCATTTGTGAAAGATTTTACGACCAGAGGCCACATTTTCAAATTGGTTGCCTATTAATTCAGGGAAGAATTACTTCTTTCAGGTTGTAGCAATTTATTGAACACTTCAACCAAGAGTTCAGGCAGACCCTCTAATAAGAGACACCTCCTCTGTATTAATTCTCTAGATTTGACAGAAGATCGGCCCTGTGAGAGGGTCAGTACTGAGGTATTGAAGCTTTGTCAGAAGGCGAATAATGAGTGCGGGCACTGAAGAAGTGCCTCATTGACAGGGGTTCAGTCCTGACCCCTGTGAGAGTTCATCATTGTCAGATGGTCAATACTGAGACAATGCTTCCTTGTAAAAGGATCATCACTAAAGATCTGCCACACATTTTTAGTGTCAGTATTGAGGAAATGCAGCAATATGAGAGGGTCCGAACTGTGGGAGTGCATTATTGTCAGAAGGTCAAGACTGAGGCAGCACCTCATTCTAAGGTGAGGCAATGCCATACAAATAGAAGGTCAGTCCTGAGATATTGCTACTGTGAGAGGGTCAGAAATAAAGGTGCCTCCTTGTCAGATGGTCAGAACTGAGGGATTGAAGCATTGTCAGAGCTTCAATACTGAGGCCTTGCTTCGTTGTCAAAGGGTCAAATCTGTGGGAGTGCGATATTATCAGAGGATCAATGCTGAGGCAGTGCCTCAAAATAATGGTGTGTTTTTGATGACAGCGTGCATCGAAGTGGTTCTTTTGTGATTCTATCAAGTGCAGTTAAAGGAATGCTTGCCAATTTTCTGAAAGATGAACATTTATTGAGGAAATAAAAGATGGAGAAAGAGTAATTAAAAAGAATAACAAGTAGAGAGTAAAAAAGAATAAGCCTCATGTTCTTGTGGCCGTGAGGGACCCCTCGATCAATGGCTGGCCTGGAGGCTGAGGTTGTTCCTGGCACCGTTCGCGGTCTCATTCCGAGATGACGTCCAGTGCCGAGGAACAAAATGCTCCCTCTGCTCCGGTGTAACAAACGACTTGGCAAAGAAAAAAACCAGTTACAGAAATAAAATTAACTGTAAAACAGGAATGCTGACAGGACTCATTCAAAGTCAACCATTTCTCAAATATCAAGAAATGTTACCCTTCAGCCCATCCTATTCATGGGGTTGGAACTGCTAGTACCACACGAATGCAGCATCACGACTGAGGCAATGCAGCACTGTGCGAGGGTCAGGATTAAGGGTCAGTTTTGAGGCAGTGCCTTGATGTTATGGAGTCAGAACATTATTGCCACATGTTCAATACAGACAGTGTGTTGACCCTCTGTCAATGCTTCAATGCCTCAGTGCCCACCCTCTGATAATGAATCACTCCAACAGTTCTGACCCTATCTTGCAAGACCTCAGTATGACCTTTCTGACCCTATTACAGTGGGCCACTGCTGCAGTATTGACCATCTGACAATGATGCAATCCCTCAGTTCTGACCCTCTAACAGTTGTGCAACACCTCAGTCCGCACCCTTTCATCATTCGGCACTTGCTCAATTATGAGCCCTTTGTGAGTTAGTTGTGAGGCAAGACTTCATTGCTGCAGTGTCAGTGCTGAGAGCGGCCTTTTTATTAGCTCATCAGTACCTAAGGTACTGGCTAATTGTCAGCAGGTCAGTTCTGAGGCAGCGTCTCTTTGCCCGAACCCTGACTCTAAACCCAGCCTCAGCCCTAAACCCATACAAACGCTCGCCTCAGGCTAACCCTCACCTCAGCATTAACCCTAACCCTAACCCTAACCCTATCCTCAGCGTAAACCTTCCCTGCCCTCAGCCCTAATGCTGATCCTCAGGCCGAACATCTAGTCTCAGCCCTAAAGTGAGCCTCAGTCCTACCACTAGCTGTGGCCTCAGCCCTAAAATGAACCGTAACACACAGCCCCAATTAACGCTTAGCCTCAACCCCAACCCTCGCCTAAGCTCCAAGTCTAACCTCAGCCCTAACCTAACCCCCAATACTTGCCTGCCAGAGAGTTAGTACTGATGAAGTGCTTTAGTTTCAGAGATTTAGTCCTGAGAATGCGCTTCGTTTTCAGAGTGACCATCTGAAACAGCGTCTCATTGAAATGGGGTCAGAATTGCTGGAATGCTACATGGAATGGTGACAGATTGTAGGACTGTCGGTGGGTCAGATCTGAGGTAGTGCATCAACGGTGGATGGTCAGTCTTGAGGGAGTTCAGAGGATCAACGAAGAGGGAATGCCTCAATGCAGTGGCGACAGAACTGAGAGAGGGCCACAGGATTAGAGATATGCCACATGATTGGAGATGGTAGGAAGTGCCTCATTGTCAGCAGGTCCGTTTTGTGGCCGGTCGCCATAGCTGCAGAGTCAGTTCTGAGGCAGTGCGTCTTTGTCAGAGGGTCTGTACTGAAGCAGTGCCTCATTATTCGAGAGGGTTTGGTGTGAGGCAGTATCTGATTGGTGCAAGGTCAGCCCTAAGGGAGTGCCTCTTTGTCAGAGGGTCAGTACTGAGTTAGCGACTCATTGTGAGGAGTTCAGAATTGAGGGACTGCCACGTGATGAGAGGGTCAAAACGGAGGTAGTGTGGCTGTATCTGACAGTCCGAAGGGAGTGCCATTGTTAGAAGGTCAGTTCTGAGAAACTACCTCCGTGTAATGGCATCAGCATTGAAGCTAACCACGTGACGAGCCGATAAAAACTAAGTTATTGCAGGAGCATCAGAGGGCCAGATCTGTAGGAGTGCATTATTTTCAGAGGTGAATACTGAGGCACAGCCTCAGTGTAAGGGGGTCAAAATTAAGGGAGTGCCACACAATTACAGGGCAGTACGGAAGTATTACAGCACTGTGTGCGGCGCAGAATCGATGGAGTGCATCATTGTTATCCAGCCACAAGTGAGGCAGCGCCTCATTGTAATGGATCAGAATAGGGTCAGTACTGAGAGTCAGTACAGAGGTAGTGCAGAACTGTGGAGGTGTCAGAACTGAGGGAGAGCACCATTGTCAGCTGGTCAAAAGTGCGCCATTGTCGTAAGATCAGAACTGAGGGTGTGCCGCACGATGAGAGGGTCAATATAGAGGAAGTGACTCTTTGTCAGTGTTAATACTGAAGTATGACCTCATCTTGAGGGGATCAGGCTTCAGAGAATGCACTGTTGTCAGAGGGTCGGCACTGCAGCAGGGCTATGTTGTAAGGGGGTCAGAATTGAAGGAGTGCCACCCATTTTAGAAGGTCAGAACAGAGGTAATCTAGCACTGTCAGAGGTAAGTCCTGATGGAGTGCCTCATTGTCATTGGATCAGTTTTCAGGCAGTACCTCTTTGGCAGAGCGTCAGTACTGACGCAGTGCCTGATTGTAATGGGATCAGAATTCAAGGAGTGCCACTGCCTCACTGAGGTACTGCAGCTCTATCAGAGGGTCAGTGGCCTATTGTCAGAGGGTCTGTTTGAGCCAGTGCCTACTTGGCAGAGTGTCAGCAATTAGGGAGTTTGCCTTTATCAGAGGGTCAGCACTAGAGAGTGCATTTGTAGCAGCGTGTCAATAGTCAGCCTTGTCCGCCCAAGTCCAACACCAGCACCTCCACATCATCCGCCCACCCTGAGGACTGACCCTCCACCAATGATCTACTGCCTCACACTGGACTGACCAACAATGAGACACTGTCCCTCCAGACCCCCTGACAAAGAAGCAGTGCCTCAGGACTGACTGTCAGGCAAGGAAGGCTCTCTGTCAGTACTGACCCTCTCACAAGGAGACACTGCCTCAGATCATGACCCTCTGACAATAATGCACGCCCACAGTTCAGATTCTATGACGCTGTTGCAGTACCTCAGTACTGAGTCTCTGTTAGTGTGGCACTGCTTCAATTCTGACCCTTCTATAATGAGACACTGCCTCAGTATCGACAGTCTGACAATAGTTCACTCCCACTATTCTGATGCTCTGACAGTGCTGCTATACCTCAGTACTCACTAATTAACAATGAGGGTTAGCGTGAGAGGGTGGCGAGGGTTAGGGTTTGGGTTAGGACCAAGGCTAGGGGTTAGGTGTGAGGATTGGACGAGGTTTTGGATGAGGGTAGAGTTAGGGTGAGGGATGAGACTTGTGTTAGGGTGACTAATGAGGTTAAGTTTGGAGTTCGGGGTAGGGCTCGGGAGAGGTTTTGGGTTAAGGCTGAGGTTAGGCTTCGGGCTGAGTCTATGGTTAGGGTTAGAGCTCAGACCACATTTAGGTTTTGGGGCTGAGGCTTCTGCTTAGGTTGAGGGTGAGTGTTAGGCCTGAGGCTAGGCTTAGGCCTGAAGCCGCGGATAGGTTTGGGGTTGGACTGATTAGACCCACTCTGACCCATTACAATGAGGTACTACCACAGAACTGACTCTCTGTCGATAAAGAACATGAGATGCTGTCAGCTTGTCCAATCAGAGGTCAAATATTAAGGAAATAGTGCACTGTTGGAGGGTTGATAAATATAATATAATATAAAGGGAGTGCTGCACTGTCAGAGGGTTAATGACGTGGGAGTGCTGAAACAGCGCAGAATCAGACCTGAGAGAGTGCTGCACGTTCAGAGAGTTAGTACTGAGGGAGTGCTATAATGTCAGAGGATTGATATCAAGAGGCACCGCCGAAGGATCAGTAGCGCAGTACTGTCCGAAGGCCAATATTGAGAGAGTTCTGCTGCGTCGGTGGGGGTCGATATTACAGAATTGCGACACTATCAGTGTATGGATGTCAGACGGTCAGTTCTGAGGGAGGGCTACGCTGTTGGAGGGTCAATATTGAGTGTGTGCGCGACACTCAGATGATCACTTTGTTGGAGTTCTGCACTGTAACGGAGTGCCACACCGGCAGCGGGTTAATATTAAGGGAGTGCTGCACTGTCAGAGGGTTAAAGATGAGGGAGGGCTTCTCTTTGTGGGGGTGGGTATGAAAGAGAACCTCCCGTTCGGGGATCAATATTAATGTTGTAGAGTCAGTAGAGAGGCAGTGCTGCACTGTGGAGGGTCAATAAGAAGCATGTAGCTCCACTGGCAAGGTGCCAGTGATGACAGAATGCTGCACTGCCAGAGGATCAGCAATGAGGGAAAACTGTATTGTCAGAGTGTCTTCGTCAAGAAAGTGCCACTCTGTCGGAAGGCCAATATTAAGGGAGTGCTGCACTGTCACAGGATCAATATTAGGGGTGTGCTGCACTAACAGAGGGTCAGTGTTGATTGAATGCTTGACTGTTGCAGAGCCAGGACTGAGGGAATCCTGCATCGTTCCGGTGTCATCATTGAGGGAGTGCTGCACTGTTAAGGGCCGATAGTAAGGGAGTGTGACACTGTCAAAGGTGGGCTACAGTATCAGAGGGTGAGTAATGAGGGAATGCTGCGCTGTCGGAGGGTCAGCACTGAGGTGGGCTGTACTGTCAGATCGTCAATGTAAATAATAATGTCAGGGGAGTGCTGCATTGTGAGTTGGTCCATATTAAGGGAACGCTGAAACTGTCAGTGATGCTCAGGGTGTGCAACACTGTCAGAGGGAGTGATGTACTCTGAGTGTCAGCACGGAGGCTGACCTTCACTGTAATTGTGTCAGAATTAAAAGACCGGTCAGAGGATATAAACTGAGGCATTTCAGAGCCATCAGAAGGTCGAAACTGAGGTGTTTCAGATCAGTTTGAGGGTGCCTCATTTTAATGTGGTCAGACTTGAGCAAGTGCTTCATTGTCAGAGGCTCAGAACCAAGTGAATGCCTCGTTATCAGACACTGTCCTAAAGAGGGCCTTGTTGTTGGTGGCTGTGTTGTAAGGCAATTCCTCATTGCTGCAGGATCAGCCTTGAGAGTGTGCCAGTCTGGAAGGAGTGCCTAAAAACTGAGAGTGCGCTACACAATTCGAGATTCAGCGCTGAGTAAGTGCCTCATTGTCACAGAGTTGGTTCTGAGGCAGGGTCACATTGCCTTAGGGTCAATTCTGAGGGTGTATGAGGAGCAGACTGTAAATACTGAGTCAGTAGCTCAGTGCATTGGATTCAGAGTTGATGGAGTACAAGATGATTAGAAGTTCAGTCCTGAAGTATTGCAGCTCTGTCAGAGGATCAGAACTGAGGGGGCAGTGCTTTACTGTCAGCGGATCAGTTCTGAGGCAGTACCTCATTGCTGGAGGGTCAGATGTGGACGAGTGTCACATTGTCAGAAGGCCAGTTCTGAATAAGTGACTTTTTGTCAGAAGGCCAATACTCAGTCAGTGGCTCATTTTGAGCAGATCAGAATTGAGGGTTTGCAACACTTGTCGAGATTCAGTCTGGAGACATTACTGCTACACGCCTGAATTGAGGGAGTGCTGCAAGATTGGAGGGTGAAAATAAACCCGAAAACAGTGACCCCTTTGAATAACCTGTAAAACACAGGGATGACTGTAAATAATCCCTAAAACGCAGAGGCCTTTGTAGGAGTGCCTCAGTGTAATGTTTTCAGAATTGAGGGAGTGCCATGTGATTACAGATTCACTGCTGATGGAGTAGCTCATTGTCACAGGGTCAGTTCTGAGGCAGGGCTGCTTTGCTGGAGGGTCACTTCTGAGTGAGTGTATTAGTATCAGCCCCATGTTGTAGGGACTGTACTTTTCCAGGAAGACAGTTAGAATAATCTTTAATTATAAACTAATCTGAAATACTGTTTGACTTGTTCAGGTTACAATACATGCTGAGTCACCTACAGAATACGCACTTGCTCTCCCTGTCTCTCTCGGTAAGCAAAGGTAGTTTCTTTCAGACTACTCGCAGAAATAAAGTGCTGCGCTGCTGGTCAGTATTGAAGGAATGCTCCATTGTTGGAGGATCAGTACTGAGGGAGTGCTGGACTGTCACAGGGCCAAGATTATGGGTGTGCTGTGCTTTCAGAAGGTCACAAGCAAACAAGCACTGCCAGACATAAAAAACAAAAGAACTGCGGATGCTGTAAGTCGGGAACAAAAAGAAAATTGCTGGAAAATCTCAGCAGGCCTGGCAGCATCTGTGCAGGAGAAAACAGATTCAACGTTTCGAGTCCATTGACCCTTCCTCAGAACTGGGGATCTTCCTCAGAACAGTTCTGAGGAAGGGTCACTGGACCCGAAATGTTATCTCTGTTTTTGCCTCCACAGATGCTGCCAGACCTGCTGAGCTTTTCCAGCACTGCCAGACAACTGACGCTCTGATTGTGAAACACTCCCTCAGTACTGACCCTCCAACACTGCGTACTCTTTGATGACTGATTCTCTGACGGTGCATCTCTGCCACAGTATTAACCCTCCGTCATACTGGTATTCTCTCAGCAATAACACTCTGAGAATGCCATGCTCCCTTACCATTGACATTCTGGCCGTGGGACACCACTTCAAATTTAACCCTTCAGCAGTGCAGCACACACTCATCATTGCCTCTCTGATATTGCAGTGCTGCCTTCATACTGACCCTTTGACAGTGCAGGACACAGTAATATTGAACATCTTCAAGTGCCGCTCTCCCTCAGTGCTGACCCCCCTCTCATTTCTGACCCATTCAGTGTAGCATACCCTTTATTCTGAACCCCTCAGTGCAGCACTCCCTCAACGCTGACCTGCTTCAGTGCTGACCCCCTTCAGTCCTGATACCCCTCAGAACAGCACTCCCGCAGTGCTGACCCCACACTGTGCTGCACTCCCTCAGAGCTCACCCACTTATCGCTGACGACCCCCTCACTTCAGCACTCCCTGATCACCTGGTCGTGCATCACTCCCTTTCTCCGACCCCTCGGACGGTGCAGCACTACGTCAGCGCTGACCCGCCAACAAGATAATGTCAGAGAGATGTACTCCCATCACATTGACCCTCTGAGACTGGAGCACTTTCTAATGTTGGCCCTCTCACAGTGAAGCTCTCCGTTTAGTCCCTCTGACAGGCCGCATGCCTTTTATTACAGGTCTTTTCACAACGCACTGCCCCGTCATCATTGATTCTCTGACAGTGCAGCCCTCTGTGAATATTGAATTTGTGACAGTGCACAACTCCATTAATATTTGCCCTCTGATAGTGCAGCTCTTCCTCAGTCCTGACTCTCTGACAATGCAGCAGTCCCCTAATTACTGTCAGAGGGTCGATACTGAGAGAATGCTGCACTGTCAGAGTCAGCTGCCCGCAGTCCTATCAGACATTCAGTATTGAAGGTATGGGAGAGGGTGAGTGTCAGTGAATTCTGCACTGCAACAGGGCCAACAGTGTTGTCCCATGGCCAGAGTGTCCATGGTAAGGAAGAACTGCAATGTCAATGTAACAGGGTCGGGACTGAGGTCAGAATTGAGACAGTACTGCAGGATTAGAGAGTCAGTGTTGTGGCTGCGGAGCACTCTGAGGTTCAGTACTGAGGGAAAGCTTCATGATCAGTGGGTCAGTTCTAAAGCTGTGCTACTTTGTCAGAGGGCCATACTAATGCAGTGCCTCATTGTAATGGGATAAGAATTGAGGGAATGTCGCACATGCATCACTAGCTCATCATTGACTGTCTAACAGTGCAGCACACTCTTAGTATTGACCTTCCAACAGTGTCGAGCAGTGTGACACATTCAGTATTAAGAGAGTACTGCACTGTCAGAGGGTCAATGATGGGAGAGTGCTGTGCTGTTGGAAGGTGTGTACTGAAAGGGAGCCGCCCTGCCAGAGGGCCTATGTTAAGGCAGTGCAGCATTGTGAGAGGGTCGATATTAAGTGCATGCTCCTGTCTCAGTGGGTCAATTTGATGGGACAACATGCCTCTGAAACTAACTTGTTGGAGTGCTGCACCGCCTGAGGGTTCGTCTGAAGGGAGTGATGCCCTGTCAGATGATGAGCTTTCCCTCATCTTTAACCGTCTGACAGTGCAGCACTCCCATAATATTAACCCGCTACCAGTGTGGCACTTGCTTACAATTGAACTTCTGACAGTGCACAAGTCCAACAAAATGATCCTCTTGAGTGTCGCACACACTCAATATTGGCCCTCCAACAGTGCAGCACTCCCTCAGGACTGACCATCTGACATTGATACGTGGATCGTGTAGCAATCCTGTAATATTGACCCACTGACACAGCAGAACTCCCTCAATATTGTTTTTCTGACAGTATTGCACTACTGATCCTTCGGCAGTGCCCCTTGATATCAATCTTTTCACATTAGACCACTCCCTCAGCACTAACTCTCTGAATGTGCAGCACTTCTCAGGACTGATTCTGTGATATTTCAGCACTCCCACATCATTAACCCTCTGACAGTGCAGCCCTCCCTTTATATCAACCCTCCAACAGTGCAGTGTTTCCTTAATATTGGACCTCTGATTGTGTGATACTCCCTCAGTGCGAAACTCTGACAATACAGCACTCTCTCTGAAATAACTCTCTGATTAAGCACTTCCTCTGTGCTAACCCTCTGAAAATGGAGCTTTCTCTCATTACTGACCCTTTGCAGTGCCGCACTGCCTCAGTACTCACTCACCACAAGTGCAGCACTCCATTAAGAGTGATCCTCTGACAGTGTGGCACTCCCCTAATATTGGTCCACTGACTGTGTGGCACTCCCTTAATACTGACCTGCTCGCGGTGCATCACTGCTCTAATATCAAACCTGCAGCTCTATCAGAGGGTCTGTCCTGAGCAAGTGCCCCATCGTCAGCATGTCAATTCTGAGGCAGTGCCCCTATATCAGTGAGTCAACATTGAGGTAGCTCCTGACGGTCAGAATTACGGGAGTGCCTCATAGTTAGAGGGTCATTAACTGAGGGACAGCCTCATGATCAGCGGGTCAGTCTTTACGGACTGCCTTATAGCCAGTGTGTCAGTTCTGAGGCAGTGCCCTCAATGTAACAGATTTAGAAATGGGGTAGGGGGCACATGATTAGAAGGTCAGTAGTAAGCTATTGGAACTTTGTCAGAGGGTCAGTACTCAGCGAGTGCCTCATTGACATCGGGTCCAAACAGAGGGTTTGCACTGAGGGAATGCTTCCTTGTCAGAGATTCAGAAGTGAGAAAGTGCCTCATTGTCAGAGGCTCATTCCTGAGGCAGTGCCTCATTGTCAGAGTGACATAATCAGATAGCACTCCCTCAATTCTAAACCTTAATACTGACCCTCTGACAATGAAGCACTGCCTCAGGACTGACTCTATGATAATGAAGTGTTCCTCAGGATTGAACCATTGACGATGTGACTCTCCATTCGTGTTGACCTTCTGATAATGGGGTTCTCCTGAAGTACTGACCCTCTGACGGTTGTGCACTGCCTCAGTACTGACCCTGTAAATATCTGCCACTCGGCCAATTCTGACCTCCTTACGATGAGGCATTACCTCAATACTGACTGGGGTGCAGGTCTCTGGCACAGAGTCTGTCGCTCTTGCAACGAAGGCAAGGGGGTATAGGAGAGTGTTAGTCATTGGGGACTGAATAGTTAGAGGGACAGATTGAAGGCTTGTTTGGAACCGAAGAGACTCACGATTGGTGCGTTGCCTCCAGGTGCTAGGGTCCGTGTTATCTCGGATAGTGTCTTTGGGGTCCTGAAGGGAGAGGGTGACCAGCCCCAAGCCATGGTCCACATAGGTACCAACGACATAGGTACCAACGACATAGGTAGAAAGAGGGATAGGGATGTCAGGCAGGATTTCAGGGAGCTCCGCTGGAAGCTGAGAGCTCAAACAAACGGAGTGGTTATCTCTGGTTTGTTACCCGTGCCAAGTGATAGCGAGGCAAAGGACAGGGAGAGATTTCAGCTGAACACGTGGCTGCAGGGATGCTGCAGGTGGGAGGGCTTCAGGTACATGGACAATTGGGGCTCATTCTGGGGAAGGTGGGACCTCTACAAACAGGACGGTATCCACTTGAACCAGAGGGGCACTAATATCCTGGGCGGGAAATTAGCTAGTGCTGTTCGGGTGGGTTTAAACTAGCTTAGCAAGGGGATGGGAAACTGTGGTGTAGTTTCAGTACACAGGAGAAAGAGAATAGGGAGGACATGGACAGGATCTCAGTGTCACAGGAGTGTGCTGGCAAACAGCAAGCTGAATTGAAGTGTGTCTACTTGACTGCCAGGAGTATCCGGAATAAGCGAGGTGAGCTTGCAGCATGGATAGGTACCTGGGGCTTCGATGTTGTGGCCATTACGGAGACATGGATAGAGCAGGGTCAGGAATGGATGTTGCAGGTTCCAGGGTTCAGATCTTTGAGTAAGATCAGGTAAGGTGGGAAAAAAGGGGGAGGTGTGGCTTTGTTCGTCGAGGACAGTATAACGGAGGCTGAAAAAACTTTTGAGGAGGACTGGTCTACTGAGGTGGTATGGGCTGATGTCAGAAACAGGAGAGGAGAGGCCACGCTGCTGGGAGTTTTTTAATAGGCCTCTGCAAAGTTCCAGGGATCTGAAGGAGAGGATTGGCAAAACGATTCTGGGCAGGAGTGAAAGGAACAGGGTGGTCATTATGGGAGACTTTAACTTCCTAAACATTGACTGGAAATGCTGTAACCCTCGTACGTCGGATGGATGAGTTTTCGTCCAATGCACGCAGGAGCGTTTCCCGACACGGTACGTCGAAGGGCCGACAAGAGGGGAGGCCACACTGGATCTGGTACTTGACAGTGAACCAGGCCAGGTGTTTGATTTAGTGGTAGATGAGCACTTTGGAGAGAGTGACCAATAATTCGGTTACGTTTAGTTTAGCGATGGAGTGGGAGAGGAACATGCCTCAGGGCAAGACTTACAGATGGGGGAAGGCAATTATAATTGGGCAAGACTTAGGAGGCAAAGAATGGGGCAGCAAAATGCAGGGGATGGGGACAATCGAAATGGGGAGCTGGTTTAAGTAACAGATATTGCGTGTCCTTGATAGGTACGTCCCTGTCAGGCAGGGGTCAGTGATAAGGTAGGGGAACCGTGGTTTACTAAAGAAATTATATCTCGCGTTAAGCAGAAGAGCGAGGTTTATGTGATGTTGAGATGAGATGGATCAGTTGATGCGATGGAGAGTTACAGATGAGCAAGGAAGGATTTAAAGAGAGAGTTAAGAAGAGCAAGGAGGGGTCCTGAGCAGTCATTCGCAGGTAGAATAAAGGAGCTCTGTAAAGTTTTCTCAAGGTATGTGAGGAATATAAGGATGACTGGGGTAGGAATAGGGCCAATCAAAGACAGAAGTGGGAAGTTGTGTGTGGACCGGGTAGAGATCGGAGAGGTGCTAAATGAATATTTCTCATCTGTTTTCACTGAGGAAGAGGAGAATATCATCGAGGAGACGACTGAGATACGTGCTATTAGACTTGAAAGGATTCAGGTTAGTAAGGAGGAGATGTTATCAATTCTAGAAGGTGTGAAGCTCGATAAATCCCCTGGGCCTGAGAGGATTTTTCCGAGAATTCTCTGGAGAGCTCGGGAGGAGGTGGCGGAGCCCTTGGCTTTGATCTTTGAGTCCTCATTGTCTGCAGGTTTAACACCAGAGGACTGAGGGTTGCAAATGTTGTGCCCTTGTTCAAGAAGGGCAGTAGAGATGAGCCAGGCAATTACAGCCAGTGAGCCTTACGTCTGTTGCAGGAAAAGTTTTGGAAAGGGTTATAAGAGATAGGGTTTATAATCATCTCGGAAGCAACAATTTGATTGGAGATAGTCAACATGGATTTGTCAAGGGCAGGTCGTGTCTCACAAACGTCATGGAGATTTTGAGGAGGTGACCAAGCATGTGGATGAGAGAAGGCCAGTTGACGTAGTGTACGTGGACTTCAGTAAAGCCTTTGATCAGGTTCCACATGGTAGGCTATTGGAGAAAATACGGAGCCATGTGATTGAGGGAGATTTAGCAGTTTGGATTAGAAACTGGCGTTGGGTAAAAAGGCACCCAGTGGTGTTTGATGGAAAATATTCAGCCTGGAGTCCGGTTACTAGTGGTGTGCCTCAAGGATCTGTTTTTGGCCCACTGCTGTTTGTCATTTTTATAAATGACTTGGACGCAGGCTTAGGTGGATGGGTTAGTAAGTTTGCAAATGACACTAAAGTCGGTGGAGTGGTGGACAATGTGGAAGAATGTCGCATGTTGCTGGGAGACTTGGATAAAGTGCAAAATTGGGCGGAAAGGTGGCAAATGGAGTTCAATGTGAGGTGATTCGCTTTGGGAGGAATAATAGGAAGGTACAATACTGGGCCAATGGAAAGATTCTTGGTAGTGCGGATGTGCAGAGGGACCTTGGCGTCCATGTACATAGATCTCTGAAAGTTGCCACTCATGTTGATAGTGCTGTGAAGAAGGCATACGGTGTGTTAGACTTTATTGGTAGAGGGATTGAGTTCCAGAGCCGTGATGTCATGCTGCAACTGCACAAAACGCTCGTGCGACCTGTTCTGGTCGCTCCATTGCGGGACGAATTCGGAAGGATTGGAAAAGGAGCAGAGGAGATTTACCAGGATCTTGCCTTGTCTGGAGTGAAGGTCTTATGAGAGAAGGCTGAGCGACTCGAGTCTGTCCTCATTGGAGAGAAGAAGGCTAAGAGGGCCTTTAGTAGAAACATACAAGACGATCAGAGAAAGATGAGTCAGGGTGGACGGTGAGAGTCTTTTTCCTAGGATGATGATGTTGGCTTGTACGAGGGGGCTCAGCGACAAATTGAGGGGTGATGGATTGAAGACAGATGTCAGAGGCAGGTTCTTTACCCAGAGAGTGGTAAGGGCATGGAATGCCCTGCCTGCCAATGCAGTTAACTCAGCCACATTCAGGGCATTTGAACAGCCCTTGGATAAGCATATAGATGATGATGGGATAGTGTGAGGGAACGGGCTTAGATTAGTTCACAGGTTGGCGCAACATGGAGGGCCGAAGGACCTGTTCTGCACTGTATTTTTCTATGTTCACAGATGACACTAAAATGAGTGAGAGTGTAAAGTCTGAAGAGGACAATGAAAATCTGCGGAAGGATGCAGAAAGTTTAAGTGAATGGACAAGGGTCTAGCAGATGGAGTCCAATGATGGTAGATGTGAGGGTATCCATTTTGGTAGCAATTATGGAAAAATGGAGTCTTGCTTAAATGGTGAAAAATTGTAGCATGCTGCTCCGCAGAGTGAGCTGGGCAGCCTTGTGTCTGAATCAGGTAGTTTGCAGATGCGGCTGGTAATTGAGTCAGCAAATGGAATAGTGTCCTTCATTGCGAGAGTGATGCAGTTTAAAAATCGGGAGGGTATGCTACAGTTGTATAGTGTGCTGGTGAGGCTTGGTGTGGAGTAGTTTGTACAGTTTTAGTCTCCTCACTTGAGAAAGGATGTACTTGCACTGGAGGGGGTGCAAAGGAGGTTCACGAGGTTGATTCCAGAATTAAAAATGTTGCTGTATGGGGAGAGATTGAGTAGACTAGGATTGCAGTCACTGGAATTTAGAAGAATGAGGGATGATCTAATAGAAACTTTTAAAATTATGAAACAAATGGATCGGAAATTGTTTCCACTGATGGGCGAAATTCCAACTCGGGGGCACAGCCTCAAAATAAGTGTGAACAGATATAAAACTGAGTTGAGGATGAGCTTCTTCATCCAAAGGGTTGTGAATCTGTGGAATTCTCTGCCCACTGAAACAGTTGAGGTTCCCTTGTTGAATGTTTTGAAAGCCAAAACAGATAGATCTTTGAACAGGAAAGGAATTGAGGGTTATGGTGAATGGGAGGGTCAGTGGAGCTGAGTCCGCAAAAAAGATCAGCGGAACGAGCTGGAAGAGACAGATGGCCTACTCCTGTTTTATTTCTTATGTCCGTATGTCCTTAGATTGCCATCCTTGTCATTCCTCCTTCCCTGGAATCGGCCAGTTCTGAACTGAAGAGTAGGTCTTTAAATAACTCCCACGTATCAAATGTTGACTTGTTCAATAAAAGCTCCTCCCAATTAATACTGCTCAGCTCCTACCTAACACTGATGTAATTTTCCCTCCCCCAATTTCGTCCCTTCCCACAAGGTCCTGATTATCCATGGCTGTCTTAAAATGTAAGGAGATGCGATCGCCCATTTAAGAAGCTCCTGGTTCGCTGTTTTTCCCAAGTGGGAATCAGCTACAGGCTTTCTTGTTCCACGATGGGGGAGGAAATGGCCTAGTGGTATTATTGCTGGACTGTTAATTCAGAGACTGAGATAACATTCTGGGGACCTGTGTTCAAATTCCAGCACAGCAGATGGTGAAATTTGAATTCAATATAAAAGAAAATCATGAATTAAGAATATAATGATGACCATGAATTCATTGCCAAATGTCAGAAAAAGTCAGCTGGTTCACTGATGTGCTTTAGGGAAGGAAACTGCCACCCTTACATGATCTGGCCTACATGTGACTGCAGACCCACAGCAATATGATTGACTTTGAACTGTCCCCGAGGCAATTAGGGATGGACAACAAACACTGCGTAGCTAGGGATGTCCTCCTCCCATTAACAAATAAATAAAATTGGATTCTACATCTTCCGATAAAAAAAAAGATCGTTTCTTGCTCTCATACTAATTTCTTCGCTTACAGTCACTTTCCCTCCTGCCTGTCTTGTTGGAATGTCGTATAGCCCTGCGCACTTACCTCCAGTGTTGATCTCCTTGTAACCATGTCTTTGTCATAGCTATAAAATCATGCCCGTCAACCTAGAAATGTGCTATTAATTTGTTGATTTTGTTCTGAATACAATGAGCACGCAAGCAAAGAGCCATGAATTTAGCTTTATCACTTGATTTCACCTCTTGACACTATTTACAGCTGTTTTCTGTTTGTACATGCTGTCTTTTCCAGTACCACGCTGAGTATTGTTATCCCGATAGTTCTTTCGTCTCAGTCCGTGTGTATTCCCGGGCGAATGTGCTCGTGTGGTCTCAGGAGTTGCGGAGGTCACGGCTCTGGGACAGCCGTTTCATCGCCCTATGCTGCAGGTAAGAAGAAAAGAAAATCTCTTGCTCTGAGCTCTGCAAACCTGGGCAATGTCAAAAGGGAAACAGGGTCAAAAGAATTTCAACAAGAATCTCAAAATTAACTGCTGAATTCATATCAACATTACGGGGATCGCCCAACTTAGTGGCCACAACATCCCACTGTCTATTCTTCACAAACAATCCAAAGGCTGAAGTATCCGTATCCCTCTTAACTTTTATGGTTTTTGAGCTAATTTCTTGTTTCTAACTTGTGCATATTTGTGGTGCCTTATGACTTGTTGCATTTAGCAATTGATAAACTCACTCTCTCACGAGTTCAGGAGAAGCTAGTTTTATGGAATCCCCAGTGTGGAAACAGGCCACTCAGTTCAACAAGCCCACAGCAAGCCTCCAAAGAGCATCCCACCTAGACCCATCCCCATTCCCCTACTCTATCCCTGTCAGCCTGCATTTCCCATGGCTAATGTACCTAACCTAGACATCCGTGGGCACTGTGGGTAATTCAGCATTGCCAATCCACCCAACCTGCACATCTCTGGACTGTGGGAGGAAACCAGAGCACCCAGCAGAAACCCACACAGACAAGGGGAGAATGTGCAAACTCCACACAGACAATCATCCGAGGCTGGAATGGAACTCGGGTCCCTGGTGCTGTGAGGTAGCGTTACTAACTACTGAGTCACCGTGTCACCCTGAGTTATCTTGACTCCTTCTGAAACATAGGAAGGTATCCACAAGACAAAGATCCTTTTTAATCAGCTTAATTCGTACCAACTGAGGTGGATCTAGTTGTGTGTGTAAAGAAGGGGAGTCTTTCACGAGGGAACTTAACAATTTGGGAGACTCAGTCACCGAGGGAGCCTGACCCGAAGACTGGTCAAAAGAATAATGATTCGATATGAATTAGTTAGAATGCAGCTGTTAACAGTAATCC